>NC_056727.1:510636363-510871363 GCF_019279795.1 Protopterus annectens | reverse complement strand
ATACTGTCATACCATAACCAATTATTCACCCACTGTACGACATCTGCTGAAACCTTGACATACCTGGACAGAGACACACTAACATGGCCCTATGTGAAATAGTTGCTGTTATACAATGGAACAGCTGCTGATATTACAGGGTTTGTTTGAACTAATCCTGTTTCAGAGGGTTGAAAAGTAATTACACCAGGAAGTGTTACCAATTACTGATTATCAGCACAGTGTGATACACATTTACACCAAACTAAAGATGTCTGGTGAGCACACTGTAACCCCCCTAACATTATATGCATAGCCATACAGCCTTGAACTGGTCAAACTTCCTGGCCAGACTGAAACATATGTAGAAGTGTTAGGTATAGACAAACCCTGCACAACTAGCAATGTTCAGAAATATAACAGCAGTACTCACATTTAGACCAAATCGTCTAGGCATTACACACAGTATATTTGTGTTTGTCTCCATACAGCTGTTGCAATAGATTTCAGACAACACTTCCAGGCTGTCTTCCTCACAAGTAAGGCAAAGGGACAATGCCCAAGTAGAGTACTCAGTTATACTCCACTGTTGCCATGGTATTGGCTAATGGAGTAGCTGCACAGCTGATGTGCATGTAATTAACTACTTTGGAACACCAATTGGTGATCAGGATAGCACACGTTACTGATCTCTAACTATAAAAGGATGCCTTGTCACACATTCAAACCATCTGTATCTACCTGCAGAATAGTACAAAATACCCAACAGAAGATTGAAACACAAACCGAAAAAGATTAAAATACCAGTCAATAACACCTCCAATTACCAAGAATGTATGTATAACATTTAGTATGTCTGTGTATGTAGTACCTGTTCTGTAATAATTACAGTGTAATCAATGCATATAGTGGAAATAGTTATCTTGGAGTGATGTATTGTTGAGCAGTAGTAATGCTTGTAGTATTCTATCTGTGTACTGCTGTAGGTTACAAGGCAAACTCCTCATACACCACAAGGGATGATATATATGGGCTTGTAATTCACCAATTCTTTTCCAGCCACTGTCAGTGTCAGGGTTGGTCCAACAAGCATGTGCTATAACAGGGGATAGTATATGTTGATATTTTGTAACAGTAGACATATGTATGGGTGTATTAGTGAGATGAACATGTCAAAGGTGGGCTTACTGTGCAAATATGATTTGCATTGTGGAATATTGTGCCAATAACTGAGTAATGTACAGTATTCTAGGCAGATCTGTATTCCATTTTACATAGCATTTCTGTTATGTTATGCAAACATTAGTTATGTCTGTTGGCAATTACAATACTCAGTAACAGGATACATATGAATTGTATTTATCTGACAGTTTAGCAGCATGATAGCAAAGAAAATTAGAAGAGCTAGGTAACTATACATGCACATAAGACATGTAATATCCACCTCTCTTGTATCGTTTGCAAGCAATAACAGCTGTGCATGTGTACATGTTATGCAAATGTGTAGTGACCCTTGTTACAGGGCTGGGCCAAATGGCTATGTGCACACCTACATAGAGTGGATATTGAGAGTAGAGACACACTGGTTGAACTTTCAGGTTTGTGTAGCCTAACCTCTCATTGCCAACCTAACAGCCCCTTGCAAATACTGTACGTAAGGTTGTGCACAGTACTGGTAATGAAACAAGTTGCATACCGTCCTTAACTCCAGTGTAACATCTGCAGTAGGAGTGTAAGATGTAGGAGACTGCTGCCCATGTGCAATAGCTGATTCATAGGTGATGGCTTACACTATCTGATTATACCCTGATCATGTTGCTAGTGGCAGCAGAGTCTATTGATACTTGACTCTGTTTGGGGAGTAGGTGTCGTGCCAAACAGAGCTCATGGTTCTGGTGGATATGTGAGTATATACCCAGAAAAGGATACAGACCTGTTGACACTTGCATCATCTGTGATCATCTATCAGGATGTGATATGCTCCTCAGATATGGATTGCTGCTAAAGATAGCTACTGTGTTTCTGTAATAGCCAGTGTTGTCACGTCCATAACACAAACATTTACTCGTGAGCATCACTGTCTAAAACATATTCATAAGCAATAAGTAAACTAAATACTTGGTACTTGTAGTACTGAATGCTCATACAGGCATGTCCACTAATCAGCTACTGGTGTTTACTAATGTCAGCTTTGTGTATGTGGCCATCCTGGGGGAATGTAATCTCTATGCCATGTACACTGCCAAACCCACCTAACACCACACCCCACACCTTGTCTGGGATGCAGCTGTAGAGGTAAGCTGGAAGGTAGTCCAGTCTACAGCCATGACTGGACTGGACAGTCATGAGGTGTAGCTTAACACATGCATCTCATCACCACAACCAACACATACCCTTACCAGGACACAGTAAGGACACCCACACATACCACCAGAAATCACACACATTCACAGAGGCTTCTAAGTATCTGGCCAAGCAAGAGATCTCCCAAGCTGGAATAGACATCAAAATACACAAACTGTATGACATAGCTTGCCAAATTGTGCCACACCTCAGAACACATGGCCAGAAACATGCCCAACAGTACTCATTTGTGAATGCAAACTCTAGCACTATGTTACACACCAAGCTATACGAGGGCAAACATACAGTCAGCTGCCTGTCTGCCATGATTAGCCACATACCCATACACTCATACTACCTTTTGAACTATACACATGGCTCTAGCATATTCCATGTTGTTGTTGTGCAGGACCTGTGATGCAGTAGCCTGGACTGCATGGAAACACACATGTAGGAACTGTCAGGTCTTGTAGCCCATGCAGGTATGTCCCAAGGCCTGGGTAGCCTTCTGCCATTGGCCAGAATGATACTGCAGTACAGGGACAAAAGGATTGTATTCCACAATTGTCTAATGTACTGGTGTAATTCAAAGGGTGTCCAGTATCTCTCTGCCTGGGATAACATGGTTGACAGACCATGATGCTTTGCCAGACAGGGCCTGCACCTGTCACCCCTGGGAATCTGGATACTGGCTAGGGCTCCTGCTTCCCCTATAGTGCCTTCAACATGCAAGTTTCAAGTGAAAGTCCACTGCTGTAACAGGGACAGCCAAGCAATAAACTGTGGATCTCGCTACTCAAGAATATATTTCAGAAACTCAGTATGGACTCACTTACGTCAATCCTTAACATGGAGAACATATCTGTGCAGTGACTGAGATATGGTTCAACACTCCGAAGAGCACACCTGCATGACCATGTTATAACACATACCTCACCTCTTGGCCATTATCCTTTATTGGAACACACGGGCCACAGGTGTGTCCATATTCCTGAAGGATATGTACACCTCCACGCTAGTTGCACTTGCATAACTTCAGATGCATTATGCTGAGCAACTACCTTTGTGCCAAAGTGGAATCCAAATTGCACCTTGTGACAGATCACCCACAATGCCTCAGAATTCCCAACTGTCATATTGTGCTGTAATGGGGAATAGTAGGTTTGAGACAGAAAACTATAATAATGGCTACTCTCAACTATCCCATTATGAACTGGGAAGGCTACTCATGTACCAAGACCTGTGCTCAATGCATGTTGGATTTCATTAACCCCCAATGACGTGAATCACCATAGTCACACAAACAGGGCTAACAGTATGCTACACATAGTCAGTCTCCAAAGCCAATGTTATGCTTCTTAAGAGCAAAGTGGTGACTGTCATGACACCCACGCAGATGGACAATACATGTGGAAATGCTGAATCCTATACAAATGCACTTTAAGCACTCACATAAGTGCAGTGATTGTGCCATTGAAACAGAACCAAGATTCAACCAAACACAAACAGGAAGGCAAACTGGTGGTACCCTGCCTTAAACTGTACCACAGAAGGTAGAAACTGTTGCAAGAGTGAACACACATGAGTGGAGGTGATCCCTTGTCAGCCTCAGTAAGATGCAGATACACATATAAAACCACACAAAGCTACTGTGAAACTAATCAGCCACATATTATGAGGCCAAGCACAGAGCATTCCATAGCTGTGTCATTAATCATAATGGCAATGACAAGACCTGCCGTGCTGCACAGCACTATGGCATGGGAAGTACTGCACCAGCAGAAATAGCACCTGTTCATCCAGATAGGGTCTTGGAGAACCTAAACCCACTCTCACCTCCCCCCTAACAGGTACACATATTTATATATCCATGTACACTACAGAGCCCCTGTAATAACAACTATGCAGGTACATGCTGCACTCTCTAAAGCCATACATACAGCTTGCATGGGACCTGTCAACATCCCAGGGTGTATCCTACACAAATGTCAGAACAATTTGCTCTCCACATACACATCATGTTCAATCATAGCTTCATGTCAGGCTGTGTACACACTCAATGGTGCACAGCAACAGTTATCACACCCCACAGAGGGGAAGACACCACTGATAATGGGAAATAGTGCACTACTACCCTGCTGAGTCTGGTCTGTAAGGCCATGAGCCTGGATCAACTTATTTGATGTAGTCAGTACAGATGTAGATGACAGTAAGGTTGATTCACACAGTATATCATGACCTTGCCAGGTCTTAGGACACCATCACCCATACTGTGTTCCAGCTACACTCAGTAAACTAGGTGTATATTCCTATGTCACAGGATTGGTTGGCAACTGGACTGCTGGCAGAACCAGCACTACAGAAGGTGTCTGACTAATACACACCCATCAAACCAGTGCCAGCTACAGTAATACAGGGTTCATTCCTGGTACTCCTTCTCTTTGTTATCTATACCACACAGACTAACACAGAAGGCATCTGCCTGTTGATGTTTGCAAATGACTATGAACTAGGAGCAATAGTTGTCTCAATGAGTGCTGCGGGCAACATACAGAAGGGCCTTTGTGGGTCAGATGTATGGTGTGTGACGTATGGCCACAATCTCACAGCTAAGTATTGCATTGTCATCCCCTATGTTAAAAATCCTGTAACTATGAACTACCACCTAGGCAGCGGTCAACATAATCGAAACTGTGTGTGTATGGGATGCAGCTGGACAGTAGTCTTTCCTTTGATAATCACTTCACCACACCAGTCAGGTAGTCATAAGTGGCACCCCTAATCATGACAGGGTGCCATCCATGAATATAGAGAGCATTGTTCAGCCATACTCAACACTCAAGTGACCCATAATAGATCACATATTTCCTTTAAGGGTTATTGGCTATGTTCAGATGGCCTACACCAGCATTCCCAACCCTAGATCCACTATGTAGCATGATGCCTACCCTGAATAAAGCCATGTCCAACCCAGAGATGTTGGACATGCTACACGTACACATCCTGATTCCAAATAAACACATACTTCATAGACATCCACCTTTCTAGTGCAAGGATCATAACATGCCTGACAAATCCCTGTCCCATACACTTTGCATACTCCTGCCATACTATGCATCCTTGTCCAGCAAAGCTGCACATTGCCCCTCTTTGAGACATGGTGTGATGAATGCATGGCAAATACATCATTAACCCTGTGGATCAGCTCTGTGGCACTGCTTGAACTGGCCACTGAAAGTTACCTGTCTGTTGGCTGCAGCTAGGTAACCTTTCAGCCTAGGCTCATAAATGGCCGAGGGCATATAGCCTACTAGTTCACTATGACCAGACATGCTATAGTTGATATCCAACCCTGCAAATAACATCAGGCTAGCCATTGTCCCATGTGTTTCACATGTGAAACACAGGTAATACATGGCAGGATGCTATACTGCTGTACAGTGCCATGTAGATGTATATGGCAAAGCACATACATGTAAACTTTTCCATGAGCATGACTGCAGGGTCACAGGTCATGCCCCTTAAGGCTGTGTATGACTATATATGTGACATATACACAGCATTAAGGTTTCTTGCATTAATGTGAACACATCCAGGCATGTGCTGATAGGTAAAGACACCAGTACAGGCAAACAGACATGCCCACATCAAGACAACATCCACATGGAGTATGAGCAATGTCATCACTTGACACACACATATATGGTGATAACATCAAATCACCAGTAAGTGTCAAATGTGTGTGAGTTAAACATGTCAGTGGTGTTAGTGTCATGCAGATTTGCAAAGACATATTTGTAATCATAATAAATGTGATACACATGCATGTGCAGCTGTACGTCTGTACTTCTCTGTGAGTTACTGTGACCTGTCTCCATCATTATGTCTTCCAGGTATGCCGCGTGCCAGACTGCCACCATACACCTGCTTGGAGGATGAGGTCCTCATTCCATATCTCCTTGACAGCCATGAAACACTCTTCAGCCAAGTGCCACATGATGCACAGCAGCGGGATGACCAGTGGGAGGAATTTCGCAGGAGGGTAAATGATGTTGGTGGCCACAATTGCACCTATCAGCAGGTGTGCTGACACTGCACCAACCTCAGTAGATGGGCGAAACAGCGTGCAAATGCAATCACCGGCGAACAAGCTGCAACAGGTGGGGGGGCACTCACTCAGGCTCCACTCACACGCACCGAGGAGCTACTGGCCACCCTGTGGACACCTGCAGAACTCCACCCACAAGCTTTAGCTGGTATTGTGGAGGTGGGTGTCTCACAACCACTGAGCCAGGAGTTGCCTGGTAAGTCACTACTGCACATATAACACAACTATATTTCATATAGTTACATGTGTTACTGTACAATATTTAACATAACATCATATGCAAGGCATGTATGCACACATGCCACATACTATAGTTTGCTACTCTATGTATGCACAGATGTGCATACTCCATAGTATAGTCTACTGTACTGGCTTATGTGCTAACATGCACATTGCACCCTGTAGCTATCACACAGGTGTGGATAATGAGCTTACTGCTGTTACACTCCTATTTAGGTACCTCTGGCATTTTGCTGTTGCAGGTGAGATTGTTATTATTTATGAGGCTTGATAATGCACAGATCATATTAATTGTATGCTATCTGCCATGTGGCCATTTAACACACATACACATACTGTATGGTGGTCCTGTTAATATATACAGGTCAGACCTGCAATGCATCACAGTGATTACCCATGGGGAATAATTGAAGACTATATGAAACACCTACACTAAACCTTACAAACTGTCATTGCCAGATGTGTGGACAGCTGTAAATACAATGGTGGAGGTGTGGTTCACTTTAGGGACATGTACTACAGATCAGCACTGCACATGTGGGGAATTCAAACAGTACTATACAGAGAGCATATGTGTGCACACACTCTAAATGTTTTGGAGCTGGAGTATGACCAGCCCACAGGATTCACCCTTGTGGATTATACCCTTGCTATGAATGTCACACAATGTCATGTCCTATCTGACATGTCCATGACATTTTGTGGACTGACTGCAACACTGGTTAACTATCCTGCAAAACATGATATCTCACACCTCAAACATACCCCCCTTTGTCTGCATAACCCTGTCCTCAGTGGAGCATATGACATCTATGGGTGTATGTCATATGGAACAACACTGACATGTGAAATAGATGCCCATCACAACCATTGGACAAAACATGTTTACACATGGCCATGGAGGATGGCCAGAGACATGCAGCAACACACACAGTAGAAGGGATGTACATGTGTGTACACCCTGTTGTACATTGGCTTGACACAATACAACTATGGCCTTTGTGTAATGTTGATATTGCAGATGTGACACACTAAACATCATACAGACCTGTGCACAGCTTGTGTAGGCATGACATCAAACCACCACATAACATGTCTTGAACATCTTGAGTTTGTCACAACATGAAAGCTTTCACCTATACAATATCCAAATGCATACATGTGTTGCACAACATACACATACAGCCACATCAGGCCACAGATGCAGTACATTCACCTTGCTGGTGTCAGCCATCACTGTCATTCTTGCTCCTCATGTGTATGAGGTACACAGATGGTATGTGGGATATGGAGTACTGCTAAGTTAGCCATGTCTGGGCATAGTTGCCAGGCATCAGCAATATGGTTGCAGATGTCATCTGTATACCCTTCAGTGACCTGTGTCACACATTCCACATTAGGGTTTAGTGTGTATACACCTCAGTGATGTGGGTCACATTCCACATTAGATATGTATTGTAGCTGAACACAGTCATGGCTATGAACTGTGTCTGTAACTCACATTGTATAGCAATAGTGAAGCCACATGATGCCCTGTAATGGCTGTGCACATCAGCTCAATGTGCAGTATGTCACTGTATATCTGTAGGGTGGACTTACAACATTGCGTCAGCTGAAGGTACATGTTAGTATAACACGTCCATGCATTGGGACACCATTACCTCACTGTATATTTGAAAGAACACCATTGTGTTAAACATGTATCCATGTCATGCAACATGTCAGCAGAAGACATGTCATACTACATGTGATTGGCAAGGTCATATGCCACACATCAAGCTGGTGTACTGTTAACCTGTGCTGGTCTCTGGCACCATTGCAAAGTAGGGACAGCCATGTCAAACATGTGTGTACAGCCACATGCACATTGTCTGTAGACTCAGCTCAGAGGAAAGCAGAATAATGTTGAACAGACATGCACTGCTTTGGGGAAGATATGCAAGCTAGGACTCAGGCAAGCATAGTATTCACTCAACATACCCTTCTGCTCATGTCCTCCTCTCACATAGGGGCAGTGGTCAACACAAAGCATCAGTGGCAGATGTACACAGGTCAGCGATGGTCTGTTAAAATGTGGGGTATGTTGCATAAAACATGGCAGTGTGGTGCAACGGTGCATAGTGCATGCATTGTGTTACAGGTTTGGGGCATAACCTACTAACACAAATGGTGCAACACAGGAATGTATGCTAACTACTACTATAATTGTGTAAGGTGCATGCTTTCTGCTATAACACATGCATGCTGTTGTGTGCAGCTCAGGGATGTATCATAACTACCACTATAATTGTCTAAGCTGAATGCCTTCTGCCATATCACATGCATGTTGCATGCTGTTGGGTGCCATATCATGTGTCTCTGTGTCTGTCTGTGTGTTTGTCTGTCAGTCTGTCTGTGTCTGTCTGTGTGTCTGTACTGTGCTGTATAACTTGTAATGTACAGTTCTTGTCTGACCCTCACAGGTGTTGATGTAGGTGCGTTACCCTCCTGTGGTCCACCTGATGTTAGTGTCCCCACAGACTCTAGCAGTGATGATGAAAGTATGATTGAGGCACAGGCAGTGTTGTCAGGGGCTGAATCTGTGCCATTGGTTGCCATTCCACCTGTACCCCCCTCATCCCCGCACACAGTTCTCATGCCTACACATACCCCATCACCAGTGGCCATAGTGGAAGGACAGTTGGTGGGTGGTAGAAAGGAACAGGAACAGCCAACTGACTGGTGATGTCCCACACAGGCATGTGCCCAGGGCTGCTCGTAGGAGGACTTCTGGCCAACATGCACCTGCAAGACATAGCACATCAGCTGGTGCCACCAGACGCATGTTTCAGGCTGTAATGGAGGCACAGGCATGTGCTGAATGGCACAACAGAAAAGGTCTGAGGCTTCAGAGGGCTGCTGTCCGTTCTTTAACTGACAACATTCAGGCAATTGCAAATGCTCATCATCATCTTGCAGATGTTTTGGATAGATTATTGGGTGACATGGTGAGACTCGAGCGTGGAATGTCTGTGCTGGAACATCTGGTGGGAGTGAGGCATTGGACATGTGGATATAGGCCAGCTACATCACCTGTTTAAGGTCTATGTGAACATACTACTTCACATGCCCACTCCCATAGTGGCGGTAGCAGCAGCAGTACAGCTGGTGCTGTGCTGTCCACACCAGGATACAGCAGGCCACATGCACGTGGTCCTGGATGGTCCCAACAGGGTCACGGTTCCAGTGGACATGTGTTATCAGACAGTACCCAATCTGGACCTCTGCCTGGTCATGACCGTGCAACCCCTGGCAGGCACAAGTCATGTGGCCATGGCCAGACACCGTGATCTGTAAAACCTGCCCTGTACAGTCTGCAGCTGTCAATAGTACCCCTGTGTAGGCTAGCCACATGCCAGACCTGTGTGCATACATACACACACACACACACACACACACACACACACACCAGAAAGAAATGTAGGGCACCTCAACACACACACACTCATAACATCCACACATGCCCAATGAGATAAAAGACCCTAACCCACGCACATGATGTTATCCAATGGTGCAGTCTAGGCCTCTGGCAAACATTATCACCTTGTGCATATGATGATGCCTATGCCACATCCCTGTCATCCACACCATCAGTGCAGGGACATGCTCATATGGTCTGATGCACAGGGTGAACATACTAGGAAGACAATTGTAGATTACCATTGTTGAGTAGTGCTGACAGCCAGCAGACATACCATGTACTACAGTTTTAGAATGTATTTTGTACTTTTGACAGTATGTATCATGTGTAACAACAGTAACTGCATGTTGACCTTCATGTTCTGCCTTCCTCTTTCAGGTGTAATTGCATGTGCCGGGGGATGTCATTGTTTGCAGTTAGTGTCCCATATGTAAATGTAGACTACTCACAGGTCTGTATGGCAATACCTGCATGCACTTTGTAGCTTCCACATCACAGTTATAATCCCCCAGGTTTCAAACATGTTTACTGATCTAATGATCCAAGAGCATGATAGTTGTGTAGTAAGCTACTGTGGCCAGAGCCATCACATCCATAGTGGGTGACATCACAGGTCTAGTTACCTGGAGTGGGGAGGAGGTAAAAGAGTGGTTTAGCAGATGACAAGGATAAAGGCCAGTGGTAAAAGTGGTTTCTCATTGGGAAGCAGTAATACCCGCTCTCATGACAGGATGCAAACACACATACCCACGGATTCACAGACACAGTAACACACCCTCTGACACATACACAGTTGCCAGTGTTGGGATGAGAACCCCTGCCTATGTGCAAATCATCATTATAGTACTACACAATAAGAAGACGCGCCACAGAGATTACACATGTACAGGTATTCAGAATGGCCTAAGATCGAGGACATCAACAGGGATATTAGATTGCGGTGAGTGTATGTGGGGAGGGGGGGAGGTTCATCAGTAGACTATGGAAAAATAAGCCTCACCCCAGGGTGTACATGTTTACAGGCAGTTAAAATGCCCTTCTAAGATTGATGATATCAACAGGGATACTAGATTGCATTGAGTGGATGGGGGGGGGTCTTATCATTTCACTATGGTAAAATACAGCCTCACTCCAGGGACCAGACATCCATGCATACACACACACACACACACACACACACACACACACACACACACACACACACACACACACACACTGTGGCATTTACAAAGATATACACCTATGTCACACACATACAGACACTTGACATGTGTGAGATTCAAACTCCTGCCTATGTCTTGCTTTCTACAATTCACTCTGTACAGATGTCTACAACAGATATACATATTCAGGGCAGGTACATCTAGGTCATACCCAACCATGAGGGTGTTGTTTACTGGTGTACAGCAACAGTCAACTGTGTTAATGTGACAACATCTGAGGGACCCTGGTATGTGTACAACTGACCTGGTTACAAACAGTGGTATTATTGCATTGCATAACACATTATGCAACTGTGTCAGTACATGGGTACTTTGCACAGTTGATGTAGGGCTAGGTACAGTCCACCAGTCGAAGGTTATTTGGTGTTGCACCATAATATTTCATACCACATTTATGGATGTGTATTGGTAGTCTGAGGACATGGTGGTGGATGCATATGAGGATATAACCTAGAATGCAGTGTTTGCCACTGTCACCTGTACCTGACTCATCTGTGATGAATTATGTTGGAGTAGTGATCTTTACTTGTGAGTAGCCTTTATGGATATGTGGACACCACCACCTGGAGTGGTCCATACCAGTGTTATGACCCACATGTCTGGATCTGAGTTATATGGTGGTAGTGCTATTGTGCACTACAGAGCCTTCAGCCAGGTGTTTCTCACTACACAGATGTCAGTATTCCCCATTGTAGGTTCTACATTGAGCAAATGGATTACAAAAGCCACACATCTAGCACTGGTTAGCATAAGCATCCAATGCAATTGTCTTGTAGGTGTCAGGGTGTTACTTCTGTGTTTAGGACATTTGCTTTGGAATGGCATTATTTGGTTAAATGCAACCTAGGTATTATCCACACTCCCTTGAATCATAGATGCATGTGATCTGTGATAAAGGCTTGTCTTCTTTCAGTCATGTCATCCCGGAATGACAGACATTGGACAACCTTATAATTACAGCAGGACATTGGCTCATTGTTTTGGTCAAGCAGTTGCCACTCATACCATGACATCACTGTGAGTGGCAGTATTGTGCTTGGTATCAAATGCTACATCTAAGGTGACGGACAGCAGCAGACGTTGTGTAGATGATCAATGTCAGATATACTTAGTGGAGTGGTCCTGTTAATAATGACAACTACTAACACAGTCGGGAGAGGTCATCTTGACACCTGCACCTCAGTACCATTAGACAATAGGGCTCACATATTACGTTTGCACATGCCACTGTTCCAAGTATAATGCCACTGTCTACAACCTGATATCAATGTATACCTTTCAGAGCAGCAATGTGTGTGAGACATGCTGTACTTTGCATCCACCTGTGTGTTCCAGTTAACCAATTGTCTGTCACTTCCACACATGCATGATTGTGTATATTTCACATATATATGGCAGTACTTCATGTACATGTATGCATGTGTATCACACAGCACAGACACAGAAATATCATTTACGGGCCACATACAGGTATCTGGTAGTAAACCAGTATGATGTGCATATATACTGACAGGTAAGATGTACATAGCTGTAAACCTGTGTGTTTACAATAGGAGTCCATTACAACGTGTTCTGTACATCTAAGTGTATGAGCATGCACACTGTGGCCTTCTGTGGTTAGAATCAGAGTGCATCCCAAACAGCCCTGTGCTACTAAGTGTATTAGCGTACCCACTGCCACCTTGTGTAATTTGAGTCAGTGCATCCAAACAAGACCTTTGTTTCTAAGTGTATGAGCATGCCCAGTATAACCTTGTGTAGTTGGAGTCAGAGTGCATCCCAAACGGCCCTATGCTACTAAGTGTATGAGCATGCCCACTGTCACCTTGTGTAATTGGAGTCAATGCATCCAAACAAGTCCTGTGATTCTATATGTATGAACATGACCACTGTAACCCTGTATAGTGATAGTAGTTGTCCATTCCACAGATGGACATACTCCAGTTCAGGGCTTGTTGTGCTGCAACTATACCTCTCAGGCCTACCTATGTCTTACCTGCAGATGACGTGTCTTGTTTATGCATGCAGGTTGTAATGGACTCCTACTTTAAACACACAGGTTTACAGCTATGTACAGCTTAACTGTCAGTATCCCTGTTGATGTCCTCAATCTTAGAAGGGCATTCTGGCTGCCTTGAAATGTGTAATCTCTGTGGCATGTCTCGTAACTGTGTAGCACTGTAATAGTGATCTATAGATCGGGAGGAGTTCTGATCCCACCACTGGCATGTGTGTGTGTGTGTGTGTGTGTGTGTGTGTGTGTGTGTGTGTGTGTGTGTGTGTGTGTGTGTGTGTGTGTGAGCAAATTCCTGAGTGTGTGTGTGTGTGTTTGTGTCTGCATCCTGTCATAACAGTGGGTTTTACTGCTTTCCAAAGAGAAACCACCTTTTGCACTTTCCTTTATCCTTGTCAACTGCTAAACCACCCTTTTCCCCCCTCCCCACTGCAAGTAATCAGTCCTGTGATGTCACCCAGCTCAGAAGCAGAATCAGATTAAGTGTAATTGTATGGGTTCTGTGGCACATACCCCAAATGAATACCACTCTACTAGTTACCTTTACATAGGCATGACGTGTAAGCACAATACTGGCAAGTGTGTGTGTGTTTGTGTGTGACTACCCTGTAGCCAGGCATACATGTGTTATGTCTTTTAACATGCTGCACATCATGGTAGTCATCTGCGGTGAGTGGAGTCTACAAATTATTACATAGTTAGGAATAGAAAAGAATAGACAGTCAAGAATGACTACTGTTGGGTATGTTATTTTCCTGTGCCACTGTCGAGCAGTGACACAGAAGTGGTCCCCGGGGTGTATTTCCATACCCATCATTCCCCCACCCAAACTCCACAATCTCTGGGGTATATTTCCTTAGCCATCATTCCCCACCCCAAACTCCACATACACAACAACCATCCCTTCTCTGGTGAACTGATTAAGATTTAAATGTTATAATACAAGAGTTGCCTCTGTTTTTGTGTACATGTCAATTCCTTTGGAACCCATCTGTGTCACAAAGGGTGTTCAGACATGTTTATATCTATATATATATATATATATATATATATATATATATATATATATATATATAAAACCACGAAATGAATGGAACACAAACCGCTTAGTAATAATCCTTTCTTTATTCTAGCACCTCGGTGAAAAACACCTTGGAATAACACATTCAGCATAATAATTTCACCCTTACATCCATTCATTTATATTTATGGAGAGGTCATAGTATTATTTGTTGTAATTTTCTATTTTGACCACAAGGTGGGAGTATTATTTTTCAGAATAAAGTTCTGCTTCAGTTTTTATATATGTGTTCATATTCATGTATATAAACCAATATACACGTAAACATTTCATATATTATGATATTAGGTTTACAAATTGTATCACTCTACATCTATATCTATTTATATATTTATTTACATACACAAGTGTCCATTTTCAATGTTTTTATAAAAAGGTTTGGGAGGAGAATGAGAGATGTTAATACATATTCATGAGGAGACGTTCTTCTTTCATTATCATTGGGTGATTTAAAAGCTTGTCAGCATATAAATATGTGGTATTAATTAAATGTCTTTGTCTGATGAAGTCTGTTTGTTCCAAGGACGAAAAACGTGGTGATTTGTTAAACGTTTTACCTGGATTATTTGCACAATAAAACAATTTTTGTTTTTATATTCATCGGCTGTCCGGTGCTTCAGTTTCTCCTCTCGCAGTGTGTTTTTTGGTTATTGGTCTATTTTCGCACTGTACCTCACGTCTTGGTTTATATTCTGAAATTTAATACATTGGTTCCTATAGGTTTTAATAGTGAACTAAATTGTGTACTGTTGTGATGGCATAGTGGGTAGTTACTGTGACTATAATGTACAGTGTCCTGGGTTCATGACCTGCAAAGGTGGGGTATTGTTGTCCGGCCAGGACAGCTAGTAATGCATACAGACTAATTGTGGAAATTAGGTTGTTCACACTTAATACAATTCAAATACCCTACACTGGCAATCCTGCTGATGTCAATCACTGGGCAGTACACTTTTGGAGAAAAGAGTACTCCAGCAATCTCTGTGGTGCATACTATCTCTGTGGTACATACTATAACAGTGTAGTGTGATATGGAACTCTGGTATGTGTTCTAGTCTCACACATGGGAGTTGTGGATTCTTTGGTGTCTGTTCCTATGCCTGTGTAGAGAGTGCTGCATGTTTGGCTAGTCACACTCACTACAATTCATTGGCCCTACTTTGGCAATCCTGCTGATGTCACCCACCTAGAAATACACCTCTGGGACTGCTGTAACCCAGTAATCTCTGTAGCGTGTCCTGCAACTGTGTAGTGTGATAAGCTAGTTTGGTAGGTGCTCTAATCCCAGACTTGCCAACTGTGAGTCTGTCTGCCTGAGAAGGGAACAATGCTTTTTAGAGTACGCACACTCCTTACAATTCATATACTCAACATTGGCAAGGCTGCTGATGTCACCCACCTAGAAATGCACCTCTGGGACTGCTGTAACCCAGTAATTACTGTAGCATGTCAGGTAACTGTGTACTGCTGGAGTGTGATTTCAGAACTGTGGTAGGGTTCCATCCACAACTATGGCAGTTATGTATGTTTTGCGTGTGTTTCAATGTCTGTGTAGGGAGCAATGTATTATAGCCTACTCACTCATAGGATATTTACAATGCCCTACTTTGGTAATCCTGCTGATGTCATTCCTTGTCAAATACACCTCTGGGGAATAAACTGCCTAGTAATTCTCATGGTGCATCTTATAACATCTCCATGCAGTAGTGTGATATAGATCTTAGTCATGGGTTCTATACGAACACATGTCAGTTGTGGATGTTTTGTGTGTGTCTCAGTGTCTGTTTTGTGAGCAATGCATTTTGGGCTACTCACTTGCAGGAAATTTGAAATACCCTACTTTGGTAAACCTGCTGATGTCATTCCTTGTGAAATACAC
Organism: Protopterus annectens; assembly: GCF_019279795.1. Taxonomy (NCBI): domain Eukaryota; kingdom Metazoa; phylum Chordata; order Ceratodontiformes; family Protopteridae; genus Protopterus; species Protopterus annectens. The sequence goes on along the minus strand of NC_056727.1, from coordinate 510,855,036 downwards.
CTTTGGGGATGGAGTAGCCCAGTAATCTCCGTAGTGTGTGCTATAACTGCGTAATGCTGTAGTGTGATAAACTAGTTAGGTAGGAGTTCTATTCTGAGACATGGCAGATGTGTGTGTGTGTTTGTCAGTCATATCCTGTGTGGAGGTGGCTGTGAGTGTCTAACCACTGGACATGTTGAGGAGTGGGTTTTGTATTTTTCTTATATGGTGGCCATATTATATGTCACAATGTCCACCTCACAAGGATTACAGATTTCAATCAGCCAAGAGACTGGGTTGGCAAACCATACCACTACATCTGGCAAAAGGCCTGGTGAATAAAGTAAGCAACCCTACTATTACCCAAAATATGGTCTGAACCCATGTGTCATACACAAACACACTTGCCTAGAAAAATCCTGGCATGTTGCTAGTGCCCTGCACATTGTTGACAGATAGTTGGCATGGTGTGATTGCAGTGGGCTGCAGAGAGCATGGCACCCTGTCCACCAGTACAATAGGCACATAATTACAGACAATGCGCCTTCACTATGTTGCCCACTGGATGCCTGCAACATATGTGGTGCCATCAAATGTGATCCACAAAGGACATACAATGCCTTACACACATGCCCTGTATGGACAGATGCCACTGACACCAGGAATACCTGTATCATGCTATCAATGCAGGTGCAGAGTCAACCTGCTGTCTATTAGCAGATTCTGCCACATCAGGCCAGGATTGGCACATCTGATGAAAGCAGTCTGTGTACATAACATGTGCCAGGCAAACCAGGTACATTTAAACATGTCACTGTACATTAATGTGGGACATGCACATCCCAGGCAATGTTCATTTCAAGGACTATCAAATACAGACATGGCATGCATTGCAAAGCAATGGCCACAAACAATAGTAACCCGGATGACAGGATGGTTAATACAATACCCATCTGTGTGGGACATTGCAGACACTACACCCCTGAACCACACTGCAGACCATTGTCAGGTGGCCTGATGCCAAGGATTACCCTTCACCCAGCCTTGTACAGCCATCTTGCACAGTTAACCACTACACACCCATGAAGCAATGCACACTTGCATGTCAGTACTGGCACCTTGTGTCTGCGTGTGGGTTATGATGTTCCCAACCACAGTCACACCCAGTATAACTCCCATTGGCATACTGACTGATGTCAGACACGTTCACGTGCACTAGCCCATAGAACCTCAGGATAACCTCTGTGGTGCATGTAATACCTGTGCATTACTGTAGTGTGGCAAACTAAGTAGTTAGGAAGTGTATTTGTGAGCCTGCCAAAGTGTGCCAATGTATCTGAGTCCATTAGAGAGTGTGGCTGTGTTGACAATGACATCTGTTCATGTAGACAGCCATGTGTGCTACACCTAATGTATGTCTACTATATCTCTGTTGCAGATGTCACTCACCAGCACACATATATGTTCTTACAGCACACCAACATGTCAGCTATGTGGCACATGGAGAAACTGCATGCACTTGTAATAATAATAGCTAGTCAGTCAGGAGTTTGAACCCCTGTACTGGTAAGTGTGTGACAGAAGATGCTTAGGTTTTAGTCTCCCAGCCTTTCTCTGATGTACTTTGCCTCTGTCTGTCCCTATACTGCCCCTGTATGCTGTCTTGTCTGTCATCCTACCCAACCTATCCTCCATGAGCATACCCACTCTCCGTCCCCAACATCCCACTCTCACCTTACAAAAACAAGGCCAATCAGTTCCCAGAACAACTTTTGCCCCATACATAGCTGTCCATTTCACACGTGTCCACTGGACACATGTAACCTTTTTAATTTGCATCACAACATACTGCTGTTGTCCTCACTCCTCCCTCAGGCACACGATCCTGGTATGCACATGACTCCTAAAGGTTCCAGGTATACATGATGCAGATGACCCCAGTGTACACATGACACTACCGGTCCCTCTATGGTTACCCCATTTAACTTTTTAATGATGATGATGTTGCACACAGCACCTTGCAAGAGTACTGTTCTCACATAATGATTGGACAGGAACTGTTTGGTAATGTAAATAAAATGCTCAAAGTAATGTATTTGGGCAATGTGCAAATGTTTGCGTGTATTAATGACACATGTCTGTCTGAGGGAGTCTTGATATTACATAGGACAACACCACTACATAATACAGGAGTTGCTGGTGTTTTCCTTTTCATTCTTTTTTAATGCTTTGTTGTCACATGGTTTGTTCTTGATATATCTATATATGTATATATATCTGGACATACACACATACATCTGCATAATGAAATACATTTCCTATACTGTTGAATGACTGTGCTGGATGATATGTTTGTGATAACATCCAATGTCTGTATATCTGTCATGGCTTAGTGGGAAATCGCATTGGCTGTGGTGTACAGGGTCTTGGTTTTGAGCCTTGCAGAGGCCGTTTATTTTGTTGCTGGGAAGAACAAGGGCCGTTGGATATGGAGTGATTAAGGCACTTTTAAGCAGTTGTGAGTGGGTGTGCGTGGTTTTGAGTGACGGTAAGCAGTGGTTACTTTTGGTTAGTTACTTACACTCAGTTACCTTCGTGATTGCTTAACCTGTGTAAGCAGTGCTTACCCCCATGCAAACAGGCTGAAACCCACTCACTGCTGCTTAAAAGTGCTTACTCCTGTGCTAATTTCTTTAAAAGAAAAGAAAAAAGGGGTGATAGGAAAGTGGTGAAAAAGGGGCACAAAGAGGGAAAGACAGTAGGCAAGGTAGCTAGGGATGTGCAGGAAGGGTGTAGGGAAGGTCCGTAGCTGTCCATTTCTTCTACAGCAATGGCTGTGCATATGCAATAAATTTGGCAGTACATTTGGACACTCACAACCCTGAGAGAGGGGTGAAGACAACAATAGTATGTTGTGATTCCAATTAGAAAAGTTTACAAGTGTCCAGTGGACACGTGTGTGAAATGGACAGCTATGTATGGGGCATGCTTTTTTTGCGGGAACAGATTACCCTTGTTTTCTTTTATGTTTAGGTGAGAGTGAGATGTTGGGGAAGGAGAGTAGGGATGATCAGGGAGGATAGGTTGGGTAGGATGACAGACAAGACAAACAAGATGCATACAGGGGCAGTATATGACACATGTGGGGGGGAACACCTTGGACAGGGAGGGGTGTTTGGAAGTCACAAGCCCATGAGCCCACAAATGGATACAGTAGGACTGAGGTCCCCACCCATGGGCAGTCACCACTGCACCTTCACAGCCCAGAAGGTGGCTGTGCTGGGGGCTGTGTAGGAGGGGCAGGTTCACCCTCTAGTTGTGCCACTTGGCCCTCAAGCTGGCATAGGCAGTCTCGAATCTCCCTGTTGAGCTCCCTCTGCACCACGGCCCAGACCATACCATGGGTGACAGGTTCCTGTCTGCTCCTGCTCCCGGGGGGGCGAGCCTCATCCCCTGTGGCAGTTCCACCCGAAGGAGGTGCAGGGCCAATGGATGAGGAGGTCCCAGGCTGGGCCCCAGAAGTGCTGGTGCCTGGTACCATGGCCAGCTGAGGTGGGACAGGTGGGTCCGCTGGGACCGGCCTTCCCATACGAGCTATGTTGTAGCATGTTTAAGGCAGATATGGGTTAGTAATAGTCAACAGCATTCATGATTAGTTATAACAGCATGCATAGGTATTCCCATTACCCAGTGCACCAGATATAAAATAGTTGCACAGCAGGCAGAACACATGCATGTATGGGTAAACAATGGCCATTACAACAACATGCAGGTTTCATTGATGGCAACAAGCCACCAATATGGGAGTATTTTAACATGGCACATGCATAGAAACAGATGTGAATATTTATAAACCAAAAGGGCATATGTCCCAACAAAGGTTATGGGTGTAGACATACCAAATGAGTTGTGTAAATCAGTTACTTTTGCACATATGGTAGGGGTGAGAGAGAGAGAGTTCAATTAACAACTAAAAAATCCTTGTAGTTTTCACAACATTCATAGTCACTGCAGTGGTCTGTCCCTTACATGTATTATTACACTACCCAATGGCGTTATATTGTTCAATAGTATGTTTGTAGATTAGTATGTACTGGACCTGTGTCTCACGTACATGTTTTGAGACTGCTGTCATACACTTTGGGTGAGATGCTGGGATGACAGGTATGTTTGCATGTACATTATCTGACTATGAACAAGTCTGACTATCAGTTATATGTCATTAACAGCTGCCTACATTTCTTGGATCATCACACTAATTTGTCAGGGGAATAGGGCAAAACGCAGGTGATGTGGGCCATTTATCAAGACATACTGGGCAGATTGGAACAGTTGAGGGGTATGAATATGCATACCACTTTCTATTTGAGCATTCTAGCAAAATCTATACAGTTAAGTGTATATATGCATACAGCTTTCTCTCTGAACATTCTAACAAACTGTGTGCAGTTGTGTGGAATAATTATGCATACAACTTACTAGCGCTCCTGGGATCCAAAGCCCTGCTGTGTGTGATAAAAGCATTACAGTTAAGATCACTGTACACTATGCTATCAGGCAATTGTTGTGAGGCTTTGCAATGTATTTTGTTTAATATGACTGACCTATTTGCACTTCTAGCATTGTTATACAGCACTTCATACACATTTTATCTGCATACCACAGTGTGGGTAACACTGCTTACTACAACAGTACTGTTTAATAACTGAAACAGTACAACAACATATGACTGCAGAGTAAACAGAAGCAATGCAGGGGTTACACCTTTATTCGCAGCATATTACACAATTATGTATACTGGTACAACACTTTTCTGAAGCTCTTACATTTATTTGTTATGACAGTATATGCAGACTATTTACTAACCTGCTTCGCGACACATCCTTTGCAGCCTAGCATCATAGGCTTGCTGATTTGTAGCACACTCATCTGCAGCTATCAGAGAAGTACAGTGATATTTAGCCATATCTATCCATAGTATACACACGCTAGGCTATTATTAACTACATAGTGGAAGGAGTACTTAGTTCTGGGGCATTCTGCATCTGACTTGCTTCCTGGATCCACTGTTCCAGGACATCCCCCCTCTGCCGCTTCAGGTCTGTATGGTGGCACCTGACCTGCTCACCAGTCCAGGGGATACCTGTGGTACTAGTGAGGTCACACTAGTGAGGTCACGGGCGAGACTGTCCCAGGCCTCCATTTTGTACTGCGAGCCCTGGTACTGGCCCTGCAGTAGTCTCCTGTCATGGTGCTTTAACAGGAGCCATACCATGAATTTGGACTCCTGGATGCCTGTGCTCTAAAGCGAGTTCCTTCTCCTACTCTAGCCATTCTGCCTGCAGGGGGGATGCTACAACCAGTTATGAACCACATTCCTGCCTCTTCAGTTTAAGTAGGGCGGGATTCCTGCACTTTTCTGTAATTGGCCGGTTTTGAAAAGGCTAAGATATGGGCACACCTGCTTACTTCAGGTTGGTACTGCTTAAAGAGGTGTACCTGTGTGCATATTGTATTGGCTTCCATTGCTTACAATTACTTAGTTGGGCTGTGCTGTGGTTAGCATTGCTTATTGGTTATCTAGCATTATATTTCCCTTTTGTCAACGATGTCTTATTCATTACAGGTGATATAGATGTGGCTGGTATCCGTGATTCATGTGTACATACACTGTATGGGGTCCTGGAGACTTCAAAACTTTATTACAGTGACACCTCAACTCTATGTTTACTGCAGTACTCCAATTAACATATTTATGGTCTGTGGTGGGTTATAGAACATTACACTGTACATAGATTCAGTTCACATGTTTGATTTGATTTCCCTGTGGTGAGGATTAGTTTGCTGATACCTCCTTTATATGTATTGCTATCATGGTGTAGTGGTTAACTACTGTGACTGTGATGTACAGGGTCCTGAGTTCTAACCTTGCAGAGGCTGTTTATTTTGTTGCTGGCCAGTACACGGGCCGTTGGGTACAGAGTGATTAAGGCACTTTAAAGCAGTTGTGAGCGGGTGTGCATGGGTTTGCGCAGAGCTGAGCAATGCTAAACTCCGGTTACAGTTTCTTACACTCAGTTAGCTTCTACTTTGCTTAATCTGTGTAGGCAATGCATATCCCCACGCAAATGCACTTAAACATGCTTACTGGTGCTTATATATGCTTACTACTGCTTATTTATGTTTAAACCTGCTTACTAGTGCCTTATTCATTATGACACTGACACTTCACTCCAATTCACATTTAATTGTTATTATGCAGGTTATACAGCAGACAGATGTCAAAATATGTTCATATACAGATTACCAATGGAAACTGGTATGTGCTGCAGTGGGATTTGAAACGGGAATGTCTGTTCGTTAGGCGGATGCTCTAACCACTACACTATTGCTGTGCTGCTTCATTTGCATATATACCCATATACCCATGGATCCTAGTTCCCCAAACACCCACCCCAACACTTCACTGATACAGCAGTCATCCATTCTCCAGTTGGATAAACGGTGTATCCACACCACTACACATTGGCCACTCCCTACTCCTGTAGATCCATCCCATGGGTTGACTCACTCCATGTATCCTCAGACATCTCAACCTTTTAGTCCACAAACACTGGTGAAATAAGTGACCAATAGGACACTATTCACAATTTTTGGGTTGTCCCACCTGGGACACATGTCTTTATTTCAAGATTAGACTCTGTACTTCATTACATCGTTACTCCCGTTAACATGACACTACAATAAATTAATAACTAGGACTATGTGGTAACGTACACATTACACATGAGAGCCAATAATGTACAAGTTCAGCGAAATTATATTACAAATAGGACCGGTTAAGTGATTGGCGTTGCCGTAGCAGGCAGATCACAGGAATGATTCCACTATTTCATAGTGAGAAAGTCCACATTTTATTTTTTTGAGAACAGCACTGACTTCGGACAAAGTACACACTTCTGCATTTTTGCAGATTCATCCCTTCCCTCTTATGCACAACCTATTATTCTATCTACTGTCGAAGTTTGTAGGGGCACTTTCATGTTATTTATATATGCAAAAGGAATGAATGTGTTACAGGGTATGTACTTCTACATATAGATGTATGCATGTGTGTATGCATATATACTTATAACAAACTCGCTGACCTCCACGAGGTGGTCCAATTAGAACCAGGCCATCCAACCCTGACATGCCTGGATCCATAATTTCATACCCATGGTTCCTCCACTCCACCCGAGTTTGACATACACGCAAACCATCCATTCTCCAGTTGCTATCACAGCCATGACACACCTCCACACATTGCCCTCTCCCTAGTGTTAGGGACCCTACACGTATGTTGTCCCAACCCATGTATCACCAGGCTCACCCACTATTTCATCCTTGAACATACCTGCCCCTGCTTGTGTAATGGTCGAAGTCCACACCGCCTAGCAATTTTTGGGTAGTCCCACCAGGGACTACCCTGTGATTGTTTGTAAAGTAGACTTAGCAGGTTAACAATGTTACTCCCACTGGTAGTATCCTGCCTGTGGTGTGAGTAGCAGTGCTCTGCTCACCCCTGCCCCGCTTGATATGACATACGCTGACAGCACTAAATAATACTGGAGTTGCTGTTGATTTCCTTTTCATTCTTTTTGTATGCTTTATTGTCACGGCATTCATTCTTCATAGCTAGATTATATATATATATATCTGTACATACACATGCACATACATCTGCATAATTATATACATTTCCTATGCTGTTGCATGACTGTGCTGTACGATATGTTTGTGATAACATCATATTTATGTATATCTGCCATGGCTTAGTAGTAAATCACATTGGCTGTGGTGTGCAGGGTCCTGGGTTTGACCTTTGCAGAGGCCATTTATTTTGTTGCTGGCCAGAATAAGGGTCATTGGATACAGAGTGATTAAAGCACTTTTAAGCAGTTGTGAGCATGTGTGTGTGTGTGTGTGTGTGTGTGTGTGTGTGTGTTTGTGCGATGGTAGGCTGTGCTATCTTTCAATTACAGTTTCTTAAATTCAGTTAGCTTCTACTAAGCTTAATGTGTGTGTGCACTGCTTACTGTTTACTACTGCTTATTTGTGCTTACACCTGCTTACTAGTGCCTTATTCATTATGACACTACCACTTTGATTAAATGACATTAGTTAAACATTTCATGCAGTACTCCAGTTCACATTTACATGTTATTATGTAGGTTATACAGCAAAAAGATGTATACATATGTTCATATACACATTTCACATGGAAAATGATACATGGTATAGTGGGACTCAAACCGTGCATGCCTTTTCATTAGGCAGATGCTCTAACCTCTACACTATTGACATTAACATTTATTCGGCATGTTTTTTTCTATTTGGATGATTTTGATGTGTAAGCTATGCTAAGCAGAGGGCAACGACACACAAACATGCTGCGCTTTGCTTACACTTTCAATAATGAAGCAATACAAATGTAAAATAGAGACATGGGGAATCTAATGGTGATAGTTCTAGGGACGGGGCTCAACATTCCACTACGTGCTTGTGTGTTTACTACTTTGATTTTATTTCAGTGTTCGTGGACACTCTTGTATGCTTAGCATACATTTCAGTATCCACGGACACTGAATTAATTGCTTACTATTAGAGGTGGGTTCTAATAGTAAGCATTGTAGGTTGTGCAACTGTGGGGGCATGTTTAAGCCTCCGTAGAGCACTTAAACACGCCCCCTGCACTCACACGTGTTTTCTGTGCACATCGAGGCTGCAGCAGCATGCCCTCATAAATATTCATATGGTGCTGCTGCACCATCTGTAAGGAGGACGCTTGGCGCAAGGCTAAAACCGTCCTTGCACCGAGCTTCATGAATCCCGGGGAATGATATCCCATTATTAACACAGATATTAAGACTTACGTTTTAATAAAATGGGTGCCTTTCTTGAACATTAAAAGGAAGAGATTATGCCTAATAATGAAATAAACAGTTATTAAGACAAAATTTTACTCTGGAAAATAAAAATCAATGAGACTGACAATGAGAGGAAACAATGGTATAACAACATTACAAAGCTACATAGAGATAAAATTGTAGCAATACAAGCAAGACTGGGAAGATGTCAGCATATGTTGGGAGCGTCAGGATTTCTTATGGAGACTGACAATACAAAAACTTCAAGTAAAAGCAAATATTCCTTATAAAAGTAAATATGATAGAACACATCATTATTGTAAAGAATGTGAAACTAGTGAACATTTTTAATAACCTAAAAGAATTAAAACATCATGGAAAAAGATTGTTGATCTCAACTATTTAGAGGTGATTACAGAGGTAAATGAATTATCTATGGATGTGACTGAGTGTGGATATTATAAGAACAGAAATGAAAATTACATAAAAAGAGTTGATAAAAAATGTTTTGTATAATATGGTTGATTTGGAACCAAAGAGTAAAGGAAATCATCATTAACGAAAATTGGAATCTAGATACACTGTTAAAAAGAAGACTTTGGTTATGGAAATTAGAATGGGAGCTGCAGGATGGAAAATGATTATTACATTTTGATGGAGAGGAACTGATGTTATTCTTTATAACATTGTAAATTATGTACATATTGTATATGCTATAAATTGTATACATGTATTGTAAATAAGTGTTTTTATAAAATAAAGGATCCCTGCTCCTTTTCAATAAGTGCCATGGGATCCATTATATCCATACGAGCTACCACCAACTCAGACAGATGGGAGCCTCAGTTTAACATCTCATCTGAAGGGCAACACATGCTGGATTACAGCACCTCCTTTATAATTCATTGCATTATCAATAATCAGCCTACCAGGTGTAGGAATAGAACCTACAGCCTTGTGCACCAAAGGTGAGCATGCTACTTGTTACTCCACTGACACAGCTAAATGGCTAACACTGTTTAGTATGGAGACTCCAGAACATGGATCTCCAGATTAAGAAACATCAGGTAGACAGTGTGGCATCTGAAGAAGATTTGCCACATAGTGATGCTCTGGCAACTTCTGTAGGCGACGTCTACAAAAGTCCAGTTGAAGATGTACTGCAAAGAAAGTAGCAGAAAACAGTGACAACCTTCATACAGGTAATGTTGTGGTATGATGTACCAATGGGTCCACATACAGAGGAGCAACAGATAAAGGAAGTTGCATTTGAAGAAGATATGCCATAGGATGATGATATGGAACCTTTTTTAGAAGACTCAGGAGAAACAGTGAGTGAAGCAACTTCTTCATAGGTTCATAGGTTGGTACTAGGCTATTGACCCTAGGGCCTATGCAAGCCTAGCTATAACAATTCCCTGGATATTTCTTCCCATAATATTTACTTCCCTGGACCCCTGTCTAGCAGGGTGACTGACATTATCCCCGGGGTGAATTTCCTATCTCCCATCCAATCATCAAGGTTCCTTTTGAAGAGGGCCAAGGTGGCGCTCTGCTTGACAAGTATGGGCAGTCTATTCCAGAGTATGGGGAGTCTCTGTGTCAGGAACCTATCCCTCCAGCATGTTTTGTTCATTGTGATGACAAGGTTTAGATCCCTGGAGTGTGTGGCTCTGAGGGATTGGGATTTCTTTAAATGGAGCATGTCCAACAACTCAGGGTTTGACATGGCCTTGTATGTTAAGCAGAGATCGCCTCTGAGTAGACAATATGCCACAGAGTATAGCTGGAGTTTTTTTAGATAGTTAGCACAGGGCATCTGCTTTAAGCCTGTGATTCTTTTAGTGAGGTATTTCTGCAGCCTTTCTAGCTGTTGCAGATGTCTTGTGAGGTATATACAAAATGGGGCATTGTACTCTATAATGGGTCTACTGAGGGACAAATACAGTGGGAAAATGACCATCTTTTTTCTGGATGAAAAGCCCTTAGTGATAAGGTGTGCCACGTAGAAGGATTTCCTGACTGTTGTGGCGATGTGGTTATCGAAGGTGAGACCACTGTCCGCCTGGGTCCCTAAGTCTCTCATCACACTTTCAGTGTTTAGTGTCCTGCCACGTATGTGATAATTCATGGGTACATGTTTTTTCCCAAAGGGGATAACTATACATTTCTTGGCATTAAGTTGAGCCCATGGCTCTGGCACCAAGCATCTGTTTCTGTAAGGCCCTTTTGTAGAATATCCACATTATTTGGGGATTCAATAATGGTTCTCAGTTTGCAGTCATCTGTGAACTTTGTTAGCCAGAGTCCCTTAGTGATGGCCTGTACTTCAGAGAAGTAGATGCCAAACAAGAGTGGTCCCAGGACTGGATCCTGAGGTACTCCACTTTTCACTTGTCCAGTGCTGGATTTGGGGTCAGCTACTTTTACAGTCTGGGTTCTATCAGTAAGCCAGTTGGAAACCCATCAAGTGATGTAGGGATTATTGCCCAGCTTAGTAAGTTTATCTATGATTCCAGAGTGAGGGATGGCATCGAAGGCCTTGGCAAGGTCCAGATAGGCGTTGTGGGCTACCTTACCCTCGTCCACAGCTCTGGAGACTAATTCAAATAACTCAATCAGGTTCAGGAGACAAGATCGGCCATTCACAAACCCAAACTTGGTGGGGTCCACTGTTTGAAGGTTGCCAATGTCTTTATTTATAACTTCCATGATAATGTGTTCCATGCCCTTGCAGATCAGGCATGTCAGACTGATGGGACGGTAGTTCCCGGGATCCTAGGTGGATCCCCCTTGTGGAGTGGAATAACTGTAGCTGCTTGCCACTCAGTGGGCACAAAGCCTGAGGAGAGGCTATGATTAAACATGACACTTAGGTGAGGTGCCAGTTCATTTTGTAATTCATGCAGTACACAGCCCAGGATGTCATCTGGTCCCATGGATGCTGTATTCTTAGCTTTGGAGAGTGCAGTTTCTTCCTGTGTGGCCGTGATTACTGGAATTTGGCAATCTTTTGGTACTGAGATGGGCCCTTTAGGGGTGAAGTTGGCACTAAATCGATCTGCCAGGATATTGGCAATATCCTTGGGATCAGTATATTTAATTCCATTCTGTTGTAGCTCAGAGCAAATCTGAGCATTGCCATTTAGATTGCTGACATAACTATAGAATGCCTTGTGGTTGTCTTTGGAATCTTTGGCAATTTTATTTTTGTAACTAGCTTTGAAGGATTTTATGAGGGATCTCAACTTCTTACTGAGGCTGGTAAGGGAGTTTTTTGCATCCTGGGATTTTCCTCTTTTCTGCAACAGTTTCTTCCTTCTGTTGTATAGTTTGTTTATGGCAGGGGACCACCAGATTGGCTTCCTCTTTTTGGAGGTGAGCGTCTTGGTTCTATTTGGGATGGCACGATTCATGCATGAGTGGTGTGCTCTTACAGTGCCTTAGTGTAGGATTCAGCAGTCAAACTTTCAGCTCCCATCTGCATGGGTGTCATGAAGTTAGTCACTTCTGACTTAAGTAGCATGAAGTTGGCTTTGGAGAAGTTTTTTATGGAGGATTCCTTACTGGGGGGGGTGGAGGTGGGATGTGGATGTCAAGGGTGATTTGCTTATGGTCAGATGAGGAGGTGACCACTGGTGTGGAGCATCTATCTTCCATGTTGGTAATGACCAGGTCTAGGATATTGGAGCCCCTGGTGGGACAATGGATTAGTTGATCCAGGGCATTGGAATTTATGAATTCCGAGAACCATTGGGAAAAGATGTTGGTACCCGAGTAGTTTTCCCAGTTAATAGCAGGGTAGTTGAAATCACCCAGTATTAAGGTGTTTGGTTGTACCTTAATATTTTCCACTATGTTTAGAAAGGTGTAGTGAGAATCTTCGGGCATGATGGGGTATCTGTAGCAAGCTACAAATTGGATTGCAGTCTTACCTAGTGTAAGTTGCACCTAGAGAATTTCAGATGCATTTTGTTGGGCAACTAGCCTGGAGGTGTGAATATCCTTAGTGAATATGGACACTCCTCCACCTTTAGTTTTTTGGTCTTGGTTTGGTGGCCAAAAAGTGTGTAAGAGTTGTAGCCTGGTATTGCAGGGGTGCTCTCTGGAACCTTGAACCAGGTCTCAGTTACTGCACAGATATCAATGTTCTCCATTTTTAGGAGTGCCTCGAGAAAGTGCATTTTGAGGTTTAGACTTCTAGCATTGAGTAGCATTACCTTCAGATTTTGCATGCTTGTATCTGTTATGGTAATGGTTTTGTCCTTTGAACCTTGCCTAAAAAACCATTACAGGGGTGGCAAGAGCTTTAGCCAGTAACCTGTATCCCAGGGGTGACAGGTGCAGACCATCTCTGGCAAAGCATTGTGGTTTGTCGATCATGTCGTCCAAGGCAGATAGATACTGGATCCCCTTTGAATGACACCAGAAGCTTAGCCAATTGTTGAATTCAATCATTTTTGTCCTTATACTGTGGTATCATTCTGGTCGAAGGCAGGATGCTACTCAGGGCTAGGATCATACCTGCATGGGCCACATGATCTGAGAGCTCTTCCATGTCTCTTTTTATGTAGTCCAGGGAGGTACGTCTCAAGTCATTCAGTCCAACATGGACAATGACAGAGTTGTATTTGTACTTGTTGTGGAGTGACTTGAGTGCATGCGTTATGTTGCAGAGCCTGGCACCCAACAGGCAGCTGACTGTAATTTTCTCCTTGTTCAGCCTGGTGAGTGGAACATCAGTGTGCCTGACTATAGAGTCATCTATGACTAAAGTGTTGGGTATGTCGTCTTGCTTAGTGGCTGTTGTGGGGTGGTACACTAGTGTTGTGAGCTATGTGTCACTTTGGTTGTGATTGGTGTTTGTTTGTGTTTCAGCTTCGGAGGTCCTTGTTGCTTGGGCAGGTTAATGTTCAGGGCCTCTGCATATGTGGGTTTAGTGTTGCTATGTGTGGGTGTTGATGGTGTGGGTTTTGAAGGGCTATGTGTTGCTTGAGGTGTAGTGCAGGTGTTAACCTTCTCCTCTTGACTGTCTAACACAATCTTGGCTGGAGAGAGCTTTGCTTCCAGTTTGGCTCTCTTAGTCAAGACAAACATGATCAAAGGGAAGACCTGCTTGACTTAACTGAGATGGATAGACATATTAAGTTAGATGAAAGAAACATATTACAGAAAGTAAATAAGACTCAAAATATTAGAAGATACTTAAGCACATGAACACAGTAATCAGGACCATTAAAACATATTGTGATACAACATGTATAACTAAGATATATTATTGTGCAGCTAAACTAATAATGGATAATGTGTTACAACAAAAGTGAAGAGCAAAAATGGAAAACAGGGGGACAAGCAGAATGCCGCCATGGAAACACTGAACAGAGAAAACTATAAGTCCTCATTAGACTAAAAATTGAGTACACTGCACCATTTGGTATATACTTGACTAGGCAGTTAAAGCAACTGGAGTGTCCTTTAAAGTTCCTCACAAAGAAAATACAAGAGTATAAACAACATGTCCTATGTGGCTAAACTAAAAGCCCTATCCCTTTACTCTGTCTGCTACTAACTATTAAGGAGTGACCTATGCCTGACCTACAAGGCACTTACAGTTCCAGCCCTGATGGAACAGCCACACATCTACAAGTCAAACAGCATGAGGGTTACCCAAGCTATGTATCTAAACTTAGTCAGTGACTCATAGATAACATGCTGGAGAGAAAGGTATGTGTCTCAGAGACTGCCCCTTCTTTGGAACAGGCTTCCTATTCATGTTAAGCAAGCCCTTTTCTGGCCCTCTTCAAACACAATTTGGATCAATGGTTGGGGAATCACAAATTTTTACCTGGGGGTAGTGCCTGTGTCCCTTATGGACAGGGGCATCTGTAACATACTCAAGGCATAGATACAAACCCACGCCGTCCTCTTGACCTAGCAACCATATATTGATTAAAACTGGTTTATACTGGCTAGACCTGCAAGGTTTCTTAAGCTATTAACCTAGTAATCTCCTATTAACCTATAAAAGGGCTCTTAAGCTATTAACCTAGTAATCTCCTATTGACCTATAAAACAATTAAGACAAGACATATCACCATTGGAAGAATATAGACAAGAGAATAGATAATGAAGAATTCAGAGAAAGAGGTTTTAAATTCAATATACAATATCAAAACAGACCAAGATTTTTAATACACTATTTCCAATAATAAACTAAAAATATCAGCACAAGCAGCAACACTTAAAAAGTACACAGATAAATACAAAAGAAAAGTACAAAACAAACAACTAAATGATGTCCCAGAAAGGTTTTATAGAGAATTGGGCAATAAAGCAAATGGAATAGAAATATTACAAAGAAAGACGAAAGAAATACATTTTAGAGAAGTATTTATGAAGACCCTGATGGACACAACAACAGTACTGAAATATTAGAAGAATTCAAAGAAGCAGTGAGGAGCTCTAATGTAGATGATATGACATGGGATGAAGTAAGAGCCAGAGGAACTGAGAATAAAATGTAAGAAAAGCCAATGAATGGAAAACCCCAAACCCAGATACACTGCCTAACTTATGGCTAAAGGCATTAACATCTGTACACAAAGATTTAGCCATAAGTAAGGACTACTTTTATGTACATCCTGAGTGGACACTGACTTGGTTAACAACAGTAAAAAACAATACTCCTCCTGTACAGTGAACTTACAAGTCATCTTAAGAACTATAGACTAATAACAATAAACAAATTGAATACTGGAACTGATGCAGGCAAAGTTTATATTCCTTTAGTAAAAAATCCAATTATGGCAATAGAACAAAAAGGTAGTAAAATAATATCATATGGAAGTAAGGCTCATTTGTTGCTAAACAAAGCCATAATAGAGAGGGGGTAAAGGAAATTAATGTAAGTACAGCATGGATAGATTGCTAAAACGTATTTGGCAGCATCCCACATTCATGGCTGTATAAGATGCATCCTACACTATGCAATTACATCACTGTGATTATAAAATAGTGACAAACCACTTGCAGCTAAGCCATGATTAAGAGAAAATATTTTTTAGGGATAAAAAATGAAATGGGGATATTCCATGTTACTTCTTTGTCACCACTGCTGTTTTGCTTTGGCCTTAACCCATTAACATGTTTACTGAACAGGTTTGGCTATGGTTACATTTTAACTCGTAGAAATCAACCTAGTCTAAAAACATCTCATTTATGTTTTCTGGATAATTTTCACATATTTTATCATAAAGGATCTGAAAGCACAACTTGAAATGAGTAAAAAATTTTCAGATGATATAGAATAACATTTAATCTTGATAATTACATAAAACCAACATTTATAAAAGGAAAACTGCTACACCAGCCAAATATCAAACTGGGACAGAACTGCAATATAAAGGAGTTTGATCGGGAGGGAGTGTAAAAAAAATACTTGGAAATAGATGAAGGGTCAACAATAAAACTTGAACAAATAAGAATAAAAATTATTATGGAATATTTCAGAAGTCTAAAAATAATATTGAAAACTGCTTTGATATCTATGAATAAAGTCTAAGCTATAAATCAGTTTTATATTCCTGTTCTGACTTACAACATTTGTATGAATGATTGGCCAGAAAATGTATACTGAATCAGTCAGACAAGAAAATTAAAAAAATGCACTAAATCAGTTAGTCAAGCAAAAAAGAAAATGTGTCATGCTTACTAAATGATATATAAAAAATAGTACATAGCAAGATTATATCTCTCGCTTTGATGGAGGCCTAGGCCTCCTCAAAAATGACTACATGT
This sequence comes from Protopterus annectens, assembly GCF_019279795.1. Taxonomy (NCBI): domain Eukaryota; kingdom Metazoa; phylum Chordata; order Ceratodontiformes; family Protopteridae; genus Protopterus; species Protopterus annectens. Next base: position 510,838,351 of record NC_056727.1, on the reverse strand, counting down.
ATAGATCCGCATACATATTTGCTGACTTCATCAGGTTGAAATATATAAAAGTTCTAAAGCATGAAGAGAAGTCTAAGAGGTCATAATTCCTGCAAAAGCATTTTTGGAACAAGGTGGGAATGAAAATCAAACCAGAATGAAAAGGATCAGATAAGACGGAAAAAGAAAAACTAGGATGTCTACAAATGTAGTGGCGAATATAGACATCTTATGGAACAACCTCATGCTGACCAAGATTTGAAGCAGGAATGGCTAAGGAAAGGTGAACTGAAACCAAAGATGAAGGGCTAATAATGGCTGTCCAAGACAGTGGACTACATACATGCTGATTTACAAACTCTATAGAATATGTTGGAGAAACAGACAAATGTAGGTTCTGTAAAACAGAAATGGAAGCAATTGCACATCTCAGTGCTGGTGCAATACACTGAAAGATGCAATAATGTGGCAAGCTTATTGCTGTGTGGATTGGGCAAACACTACAATACAGAAGAAGTAGCGAAGCATTGAAAACATGAACCACAATGTATTATAGAGAATGACGAAGGTTATATCACATGCATACCACTCAGCTGTCCAGATTTTTGCAGAATGACCAGATTTTTTCATCATATTTTTCGTCTGCTCCTCATAAAACGTGGTTTTCTGGTAAAGCAATGAGGCCTGAAGTCACTAAATAATGGCATGCATTTGAGTTAAAAATAGCCTATCATTTGGAAAATGCACGCGGAAACAAATCCTGTTGTTCTAGCAATTTTTTGAGTCTATAAGAGGAGTATTAAAAATCTGTATCTATTTTTGGGTCTTTATACTCCTATTGTTTAGGCTTTGGCCAGATTTTTTGCACTAAGATGTTGAGAGGTATGATCACATGGGATCACCTATTACCAACAGCTGAAAAATAGATGCAAAAAACAGATATAGTAACTCAGTTAAAAATACAAAAGTAGCATTGGCCATTGAAATTGCTGTACCCAACAAATACACTGTCTTATGTATAGAGACACACATCATAAAATACCAGGATTTGTAAGCAGAAATGAGAGCAATGTGGAAGAAAGATAGCCAGACATTTCCAATAGTAGTATGAGCAAAAGGACTAATACAAAAAAATGACAATGTGCTACCAATACATGTAATCCCATATGAAATGCAGAAGGAGGTAGTTCTGGGTAGATAGTGAGTGTTTAGTAGAGTACTCTTGGCTAACTCCAAAGACTTAAACAGTATTTTAACTGATTTCATGAACTTTAACCGTACCTTGACTTAGGAATGGGAGCCCATTTGTATCAAGATATGTAAAAAAAAACTAAACATTTAGAGAGATGAAAAAGGGAATAAATCTGCAGAAGCACATTGGCTCTTCAAATCAAAGAATGTGAAAAGCACAATAGTCTTTATAATTGCAAAGCCTTGTGCATAATTAACCTGCTCAGTTTGTCATTACGTGCAGGCTACTTGGAAACTACTTTTTTATTACTTCTTACAGCTTCATAGCTTCACCATCACATGCTCAAAGATATTCTTCTGCAGATTGAAGAAAAGATGAGATGGTTGCTATGGAGATGGCAGAACAAGGAGCATTAAGAAGTAGCAATACTGCTGTTTCACTCTTAGCCATGTGACCCTCTGCCCTTCCAAACCATAGGTGCATGGAATCATTTTCATCTGTTTCAGTCACGAAATCACCGAAAATCATTCCTTTTGTTCATTTTGTTGAATGAGTAGTCATGCTTCACACACACACACAAAAGGGAGATTGTAAGACAAATATGGATTCACAGCATGTAAGGTGTGAATTACACATAAGAGCTGTCCTTGCAGTGCCCTTACAGACCAAGTACTTCCACAAATCCAGACGAGCAACATGTGTGCACTTATGTGCATGTATCCCATATGGCGTAGAACATGACCGTGTGGATGATGGATGTGCATGTCTTGGCCCATAATGTCACTTCCTGTTACACTGCCCCTTCGGCACAAGCAGTACAGTGAGTAACATTACATTAGTCCTCCCAGGATGGGAGTGTCAAGGTTAGTCACTCACTCCCACCCTCCCTGGTTGAAACATCCAGTGGCCAGGTCACTAAATTCTTCCTGGTTAATCTGGGCTGCATTCAGGACTTTACATCTCTGCACTACAGAAATGGTGACTCACTGAGATAGGTAAGTCTGCATCTACAAATAAGGTGAGCTAGAAGTATCTGTGGTAGGAATGCTGCATGGATTAATGATCGAACAAGAGAAGTGTCTGGGAGCAGAATGACATTGCATTCCCATGCCCCACTGTCACTGCTATGGCAGAGATGGGAATAATAAATCAACAGGCTGCAACAGCAAGGAATGGAAAGATACTGAATGTACATTTGTTGGGCATTCTTTATGTAAGTACCACACATCACCAAACTGCAGAATGATGTTAAGCTACAAAACGTTTAAGCCAGTACTGTAAACAATAGATATTAGGTCAGTTTGAAGAAACATCTGTCATCATCACCACCAAAATGTAGAAATATTTATCCTATATGAATATCAACAGAAGTAACCCTATTCTAAGGTATAGCATAACGTATGAGCCATTTTGAATGCAAAGGAAAAATACTTTAAACATGATTTTCTTGCATTTTTTCTAAAAGCAATTTTTGTTACTTTTATATCAATATGCACACATTCAGCTGCAGGGGGAATACTCAAACACCTGGAAACAGCTCATGTATAATCATACATGCAAAAAATCTCAACCATTAACAGTATTAACATACAAATTAACATAGAAGAAAAACAGACTAAACGATAAATGTATCACCATTATTTCTATTACAAAATAAATAAATACACAGATAGACAGCTGGATAGATAGATAGATAGATAGATAGACAGATAGATAGATAGATGGATAGATAGATAGATAGATAGATAGATAGATAGATAGATAGATAGATAGATAGATAGATAGATAGATAGATAGATAGATAGATAAAAAGTTTATAGACTAGCTAGTATCAACCCTCCACTCCTAAGGGATGCACAACCCATGCTGTCTCCAATTAATGTTTCAATTGGACATTGGTGTTAATGAGAAATAAAGCTAGCATACTAACTTCAATGAGCCACAATCCTAATTGCTACCATAAAATAGCCCACAAACTACCTTTTCCCCTTAGTCAGACAGCAGTTACTTTTTACCCTGAGAGTAAGGCTGTGTTTTAAGAATACTTTCCCTTTCTGTTCTGTTTTTACTCAGGCTATCTCCATTTGGACATATGAAGTGCAACGATCTATGTGGATGCATCCATGCTCCCTGGCTGAGATCTCTAGTATCCAAATTTAGAACATGTTGGCATCTAAAAGTCTGTCACCCTTCTACAGATAAAATCCCAAAGACTGCCTGATTGAATGATCCCCTCATCCTCAAACCACTGTGGCTCCCTGACTACCTTTCACATATTCCACTTCATAATGCTTCTGCCACTTTACCCCTCCATATCTCTCCCACAGATTTTACTCCCATTGCTAATTTCCTGGCCCCATCATTAATTTCCTCATCATTTGAATGAAGCATATCCTATCATCATGTCGCCTCCTGTGTTTCACTCTCCTCCTATCCAATTCTTCCCCCAACAGGACCTCAACCTTTTTTGTGATGGACCAATCCCTTTTCTTTCTTTCTTTCTTTCTTTCTTTCTTTCTTTCTTTCTTTCTTTCCACCCCAAAAATTCAAAAGTTCTACCCCACATGTACTTTCTTATTGTGTACCTTTTTGCATCCTTTTCTGGCCCATTTTGAACTACTGTGATCTTTCTACTACATTTGCAAATTATCTGCCTTTATAGCCTCGCAGGCTGTTGCCTCCAACCACTGCTCATCTTTAATCTTTCTACTAGTCCTGTGTAACTATAGCAGTTAGCAAATCTGCTTCCTGAAGTCAAGGATATGAGGTTTGATTCCTTCAACCTCCATTTGCCTACTGTGTGAGTCTGAGTAAGTTACTTAACCAGGCAGCCCTCCAGGGTCATCCCTGAAAAGGGACACTTGTGTCTAGGCATTTTGCAAGTTAATAAAATAAAATTTCCGGTCCAAAGGCTGCATTGAGGGGCCTCTTTATTGTTGTATAGCACTCCTGCAGAAATCAAATTCTATTAACCTCTGTCTTGATTGTATTACCCACTGGATAATTCTAAAACTCATTTCTACTGTTAAGAAACTGATTCTTTTTTTCTCTAAATTCTTTGTAATTTTTGTAATTTTATGTGACTCTAATGGAGCTTTTCTTCCCGGGCCTCTGCTGAAAACGGGTCTTAGTGCCCAGTTGGGCCATCCTGGCAAACAAAAGGCAATAAATAAATAAATAAATAGTGCCTCCGGCCTTCCTTTTTATTCTTTACTGCTAACAATGCATCTGTCTAGATCACCTCTAAAAGTTTAACTCACTTTATTTTCATTAGTATTCCCTCAACTTATTCACTTCCTCCAACCCATTCAGCTAGCATAATTCTTAAATCAGGCCTATCTATTTTCTCTGTATTTTGGTTCACCCATATCAGACTACTACTCTCCCACCTGGTTCCTCTCTACTCTCTCACTTGGTTCTTCTCTAGACTTCCTTCCCTCAGAATTCTTAGATATATGGCTCATCACTTAATTAAATAATAACTGATTACCATACCCTACTGCAAATCATTCCTTCAGATACACAGAGCTGTCACCCTGTAATCTCAGTAAATCCTGAATATTCCTTGGATGCTTTCATTCCCCTTTCTCAATTCTAGCTCCACTAACAACCATGACTGTCTTTTCCAGATAGCAACACGTGTGTACACATTTGGAGACAGCCAACCTGGATATACCTGCAAACACTTTTGCACTTCTTTTTCATCATTTTTTTTTAATCTCCCCTACTATCATTTATTTATTTAATATTTGCTGACTGGGAAAGTCCAAATAGGACAGATCCTATTTTCAGCAGAAGCCCAGGGAGAAACACTCTTGACACATGTCTTTGGATTGTGAGAGGAAACCGGAGTATGCGGAGGAAACCCACACAAATGCAGTGAGGATATGTAGACTTTGCACAGAAGGCACCCAAGCAGAGAATCGAACCGGAGAACCTCTTGCTGTGAGGCAACAACGTTAACTGCTGCACCACTGTGCTGCCCATGACATGCATGAGACTTACTGAGACTTACCATCTTTTTCAGATTACCCAACCAATGTTGCTAATTTCTTGCTTCCTTAACCTCAACATCATAATTACTGCTGTTGTATAATCCTTAAAGGCTGGCACCACCACCCCGCCCCCTTAGCCCTCTGCTTCTCCTGACTATCTCCTTACTAAATCTTGCCGTGTATCATATCTAAACATGCTTATCATAGCATTTCTGGATTGGATTTCTTTATTCATTTCTTTACTGGATTCATATTCAAGTGATGCAGCAGCTACATATTAATGGGAAATACAACTACCACAATCATCATTATTCTCCATTCCAGTGAAGCCACATTACCCAACCACGTAGCCAACGTACCTTTAGTCTTACCAAAAGCTCAACCCGATTGAATTTTATCATCTCCCTGACAGTTTTGAATACCTGGATCAGCGGATAATTCTCTCCCCTCAATGAGCAGCAGACCTGTATTCCCTACTCTTTTATCCACCTACAGTAATGACCTGTGATTTCTTTAGGTAGTATTCGACATCCAAACTTGACCAAAGTCATTAATGATATCTTAATAACCTTGAAACATCATGTGGACATCCAACAGCAGTGCCATGCAGGTGTACATGAATATATTCAGATTGTTACAGTTACCGTCTTTCCTCATTTCTTCAAATATTTCCCCTTTTCTGATCCAACTTCTTCATAACAACTAGGAATAAACACAGAGACACTAGTCAACCTGATATTTACCTCTCTTTAACTGCACTTGTTTGGAAAACCTGGCATTGTCCATAATCCTAATGAGTGGCTCTCCTACAGAAAGGACTATGTTCTGTTGAGGACATGGGTTTGAAAAAAGCCAGATTGTGATAGCTCATTAATTATTGCTAGCTGCCCTTCTAATCTGAAAGTCGCCAACACCCTTGTAAAAATTTCTTGAATATATTTGCCTTATCCTGATTTTTTCCAAAAAACATTCAACCACATTGCATCTACCATATGAAAGTCATCATCCCGTATATCTCCTACATTCCCAATCCAAACATGCCTTCATTAAAATCCATGCAACCTTCTTTCCTTTTTTTCTGGTCAAGCTTTCCGTTTTAACAATAACAACCAACTTTAATCAGTTATATGAAACATCTGTATACTTTTCTACATTCACTGAATCATAACTCAACAGTGATCCTTATTAAGCTGTCTGGGGTAGATCAAAGTTCACTCTCGCTCCCAAACACTGGTAATGCTGGTCGTCTAGTGATGAACACAATTTTTTTCAAGACTATGTGAAATCTTCCCACCCAAAATGCTGCAGCAACGTTGTGCACCTACTGCCCATAACCATCTTTCTGACCACCCCAGAACCTACAAAAGAAAGACACATCTCATCACTTCTCATTGTAAAGTAACTCACTTTGACTTAAAGTTATCAACCATCCAAATCATGTGACTTTCTATTTCAAAAAGCCCAAGCAACTGGTGTCCTTTAATCCTGACTTCAGCTAGACAAGCCTCTCCTATAATCCCATCTTGTTTCATTTCCCCAACCATGACTCACATTGGTTCATACAGTCAAGTCACCCTGATCCACCCACCACTCTGGTAAATCTCTAGCTTGAATATTCTAAAAACAATGTATCCTATTTCCCATCCCAGCAAAACCATATCTGTTGTCCTTGTCTCACAGAGAACATATGGCTTCTAGAAAGAGTGCAACAGTGTCAGGTATATAGCATCCTATTTATATCAAACAGAAACAGAACAGGAAAGACATAAATATCATTGTACCCATAACATATTTACAAATGCAAGATATTTAGTGCCACCACAATGCACACCTTAGAAAAGAAAGATCATAAAAAAGCTAGGGATACTGTGCAGCCCTTCAAAATTCAAAATGCCTTTTTTCTCAATAAATCTGTATATGCACAGCCTTGAAGTAATTTATGTAAGAAATAGGAAAAAAATCCTCTCACTCTTTGTTTGCCTCCTTGATCTCCATATATTGTATCCTCAGGTTGAAGTGTGGTACATATAAGTAATGATCATTGCATCTGGAAAATTATAGTGCAGTTTGATAATGAAATATATAAACTGAGAACCTGAAGTTATGAAAACAGGGTACAAGAACAAGAAGGGTATTAGAACATTGGGGAGGGGGGGGTCAGGAAGTGCCTTCAGGTGCTCTCTGTGCTGAATGTCTATAAAATCAGCTAAGCTTCCATTTCAGATACACTGTCATCCTTTTTCTACAGATTGTAATTCCTGGGATTTGCCAGAGGAAGCAGTGTATTCCCTGGAAGCACCAGTAACTCCTTGTATTGCTATTACAGCACACTACTTTCTTGGCTCTGCCTACCAGACTTTGGGCTGCTAAAAAAGACACTGAACACAGAAAAGGAGAGGCCATCAATGTGGGTGACAACTGCACAGTACCCCTTCTGACCTGTTGGGTATAATCCAGTAATCACCACAACTCAGTCCATCCTCTTAGACCAGTGCTGGAGTCCAGATGGTAATTGTACCAGTCTTCTTAAGAACATCTTTCTGGGCTGTTCTTTGAATTGAATACTCCATATGGAACTTGAACTAACATCTCAGTGGTAACCGTCTAATACATCAAGAGTATCCAGATCTCAACCATGTCTGCTGTGAACAGCAACATTTTTTTAAAAGGTCCTGTTCCTGACCACTTCACTATCATGATCAGATTCTAATTCTGTCATAGCTGGTTCCTCAAGTGCCCTTCCTCTTGGCTGTGCATTGTAGACACCCAGTTTGTTTCTATACTCTAGAGGGGTGGGGATGTATTATTATGAGAGATTATTGGCTTGATATCCATAATATCCGACAACAGTATTCTATCAAACTACCACCAATGCCCCATGCCTAAGTGTGCAACCTCTTTGAAGAAATACCAACCAATTTCTGAATCTGCTAAGTAACTTTTTAGTGTTGCTGGATACATGAGCCAAACTACTGCTTCTCTTCTGGTCTTTCAGGCAGCCCAGAAGAATTTTCTATTCACATCTGTTAGACTCTTGACGAAAAGTCCTCATAGGTTCATAGGTGTGTACTAGGCTAATGGCCCTGGAGCCATTATTGGCTTTGTAAGCTCTTCTGCTTTCTGTTCAGTTAGCTAAGTAGTAGGTGGAAATTGCCAGCCTTGTCATTCCCCTTCTATCAGGGTACCATCCATCTTTTCCCTTGTATACAGCTTATGATAATATTGTCTGAACTTCCTTTTTCATTTTGCAAATCCCCTTTCTACCTCCTGCTTTCTAAGCCTCATTGCAAATACTTTCATTGACTTTGAATTTGTCCTAAAGAAGTGTATTTCACCTGCTACCATCTTCATCTATATTCTTTCATCTTCAACTTTTTGAATCATCTGCTTAATCTCCTCTTCCTTTCCTTGATCCATGCTATCCCTACTCTTTTTTTCTTTCTCTATGGCCTCCAACTCTTTCCACATGCTTCTTTTGTTAATATTCCTAGCCTCCTGTTTCTTTTTTAATTGCCACTGTATTTCTTACTCTATTGTTCTTTTTAGCTCATCACATGCCATATCTGTACCTTTCACTGACTTATCTAATAGGTTCATAGGTTCATAGGTTCATACTAGGCTATCTGCTCTAGGGCATTTATAAGCCTAGCCAGAATGTGTTTGGCTTTCGCCACCCATTTTAAATTTATTTTGTTATGCCCTTTTTCGAGGTTAGTATACTGTGCCTCTGTCTAACAGTGACACAGAAGTGATACCCGGGGTAAACCTACGATCTCCCATCCACTCATCAAGATTCCTCTTGAAGAGAGTCAATGAGGGACTCTGCCTAACCTGGACTGGGATTTTATTCCAGAGTGAAGGGAGCCTCTGGGTTATGAATCTGTCCCTCCAGCATGTCCTATTTATTTCAGTGCTGAGGTTCAAGTCTCTCAATCACGTAGCTTGATGGGATTTGGATTTTCTGAGGTGCAGCATGTCCATTAATTCCAGGTTGGACATGGCTTTATATGTCAGGCACAGATCGCCTCTGAACAGGCGGTATGCCACTGAGTAGAGCTGGAGTTTCTTTAACCGGGCAGCATATGGCATCTGTTTGAGCCCTTTGATCCTCTTGGTGAGGTACTTTTGGGGTCTTTCCAGTTGCTGCAGGTGTCTGGTAAGGTACTTCCCAAAAGGGGCATTGTACTCAATTATGGGCCTGATGAGGGATGAGTAAAGAGGCACGATGACCTCCCCTGATCTAGATGTGAATCCCTTCATGATTAGGTGGGCTATATAAAATGTTTTTCTAACCACTTTGGCAACGTGGTTGTCAAAGGAGAGATTGCTATCAACTTGGGTCCCCAGGTCCCTAATTACTTCTTCTGTACTTAATGGATTACCACCTATGTGGTAATTTGTGGACACTTTGTTTTTGTCAAAGGGGATGACTATACACTTTTTGGCATTTAGCTTGAGGCCATGGCTCTGGCACCAGTTGTCTGTTTCTATGAGGCCCTTTTGGAGGATGCTTGTGTCGGCTGGAGAGTCGATTATGGCGCCCAGTTTGCAGTCATCTGTGAACTTGGTCAGCCACAGTCCTTCCGTGTTGGCCTGTACCTCCGAGAAATATATACTAAACAAGAGAGGTCCCAGGACTGAGCCTTGTGGGACACCGCTTGTAACTGGTTTGGAGTCTGACATGGCTCCAGCAATTCTAACCATGTGGGTTCTGTCCTTGAGCCAGTTTGCAATCCATCTAGTACACAGGGGTTTATATTTAAGCTGGTGAGCTTATCTATAATGCCCGAGTGGGGTATCGTATCGAAGGCTTTTGCGAGGTCCAGGTAGGCTGTGTGGACCACCTTCCCCTCGTCAATGGCCTTGGTCACTGTTTCAAAGAAATCAACCAGGTTTAAGAGGCAGGATCTGCCCTTAACAAAGCCGAACTGGGTAGGATCCAGTGTCTGTAGGTCCCCAATATCTTTATTTATGAGGTCCATGATGATCCTTTCCATAGCTTTGCAGACCAAGCTAGTCAGGCTTATGGGGCGATAGTTTCCAGGATCCGTTGAGGCACCACCTTTATGGAGAGGGACCACTGTTGCTGTACGCCACTCTTTGTGCACATATCCTGTAGTAAGGCTCAGATTGAACAGTAGTTTTATGTTTGGGTTTAGTTCTTCTTGGAGTTCATGTAGGAGGCAGCCTGGGACACCGTCTGGTCCCATTGATGCTGTGTTTTTTGCTTTGGAGAGGGCGGCTCTTACCTGAGCATCTGAGATGTCAGGGGGGCAGCACTCTGCTGGGATAGATATTTGCCCTTTTGGTGGGGAGGGGGGGGGTTTGCACTGAACCTGTCAGCTAGGATGTTGGCAATGTCTGTGGGTTCGGTGTATTTTTTGTCATTTTGGACTAATTCTGAGCATATCTGGGAATTACCACCTAGGTTCCTAACATAACTAAAGAAAACCTTGTGATTATCCTTAGTGTCCTGTGCAATTTTTCTCTCGAAGCTGGCCTTAGACAATTTTATGTTTTTTGCTAATACTGATCAGTGATGCCTTCCCTTTTTGGGATTTTGCTCTATCATTTAGTAGCTTCCTCCTTCTATTGTATAGTTTGTTTATGGCTGGGGTCCACCAGACAGGACGTCTGCCTTTGGAGGATTGGGTCTTGGTTTTATTTGGGATCGCATGATCCATGCATTCCTGAAGGTGTTCATAGAATGCGTTTATAAAGGATTCTGCGGTCTGGGTCGTATTTTCCACAGGCCCGGGGGCTTTGAAGGATTCCACCTCGGTTTTGAGGAGTGTGAAATTTGCTTTAGATAAGTTTTTCACTGTGGTTTTCTGGGCAGGGGGTGGGGTCGGGATGTGAATATCCAGTGAGATTAGTTTATGGTCTGATCTTACCAGTGAGGGATACACTTCTGGTCTGGAGCATAGAGTCCCCATGTTGGTGATGATCAGGTCCAGTATGTTTTCCCCTCTTGTGGGAGTGGCAACATGTTGTTCCATAGCATTTGAGTTTATAAATTCTAGGAACCTTTGGGCTAGGGTGTTGGAGCTAGAGTAATGCTCCCAGTCTATGTTTGGGTAGTTGAAGTCGCCCAATATAATGGTGTTTGGAGAGACCTTCATATTTTCCAGTGTTCTCAGGAAGGCCGAGTGGGGTTCCTGGGTTTGGGAGGGTGGTCTGTAGCAGGCTATAAACTGGAAGGCAGTTTTACCCACTGTTAGTTGCACATGGATAGTCTCTGATGCTTCGTGCTTTGCCACCAACCTGGAGGTGTGGGTATCTTTGATGAATATCGATACTCCCCCTCCTTTTGTGGTTCGGTCCAAGTTTTGGGGCCGAAAAGCATGGTGTGAGGTATAACCTGGTAGTGCTGGGGTGCTCTCGGGAGTCCTGAACCAGGTTTCTGTTACTGCACAGATATCGATATTCTCCATGCTAAGGAGAGTTTTGAGTGCATGCATCTTGAGGTTTAGACTTCTGGCGTTGAGTAGCATTACTCTTAGATTCTTATCCCTTGTGATACCTATGGAGGTGGGTTTGTCTTTTGAGCCTTGCCTAAAAAAGGCACTATGGGGGTAGCAAGAGCCTTTGTCAATATCCGAAAGCCCAGGGGTGACAGGTGCAAGCCGTCCCTAGCGAAGCATCGTGGCTTGTCGAGCATATCATCCCAAGCTGACAGGCATTGGATCCACTTTGAATGACACCAGTACTTAAGCCAATTGTTGAAATTGATCATCTTGTCTTCATATTGTGGCATCATTCTTGGTGAGGGTAAGATGCTACTCAAGGTCAGGGTCATACCGGCCTGGGCTACATGCTCAGAGAGCTCCTCTATGTCTCTTTTCATGTAGTCCAGGGAGGTACGTCCCAGGTCATTCACACCAGCATGGATAATATTTAAGTTATTGAATCTTCTGTTCCCCCCTTTTCCTACAATCCCTGCAAGCATTCATTCCCCATTCCCTCTCAAGTTCCTTTTCCCTATTTAGTTTCTGTTCTATCAGTACATGGACAGACATTAATATTCTCCCTGTCTTTATTTGCTGTACTGCTTCCTTATATAGCACTGATATGTACCTGCTATCCAACCTTGTCCCGTTTCTGTCTGTGTGAAAAGAATTCATAGTCTACCTTTCCAGTTCCCTTTTCTTTTGTCATCATCCCCACATCCATCATACTTGTTATTTGTATGAAATGCCTCAAAAACTTTCCCTCCCTTCTCTGGAGAGCCTCTTAGTTCTTGGGCCTCTATCTACCTTGTCTCTGGCTATTGTGATGTGCCAGTCTCCCAGCTGTATACTGATTCACCCTGAAATGTCACTATTTCTGATAAGAGTCCTCATCACATTTATTGAAGTGGGTGGCTGTATATACACTGACTGCCACTATGGTGATTTTAAGACTATCTATTATAATTTCTGGCAGCCTTCCTTTTCCTGTCTAATAGTCTAGCCTCTTTTTCCAATGGCCACATTTTCTTTTTTAGGGTCATGACCACCCTTCTCTTGCTTGTTTCCCAAGAGGAATTTATTGCTATATTATATGCCCATCCTCTGTTAGAGGTTTGTTTCCTGTATGGCCAATCTGTGAGTATTTCCTTTTCTCATGTGACTTAGCAACTAATCCTGCTTACATTTTTCTACCATCCCATTTACATCCTAGGACCTGATTTTGAACTAGTGTACTTGACATTTCTTATCTCACTGATATCATTTGTCTCTTTCTCTCATCTTTCCTGCCCTTTTTACTTTTTTTTGTTTGGGGGTTTCTTCAGTATCAGTGTCTGTGCTTCTTGGTTCCGTCCAATTCTGAGAAGGTATTTCCTTCAACTGAAGTTTCTGTTTAATGATTCCCTCCATCCCTAACTAAAACTATATACATATAAAAATATGACTTCCCTCTTCACAGGTTTCTCCACTCTTTGCTTTGACCCTTCATTCTGTTATGTCCATGACAGTGAAGTCAATGCCAGAATGTTCCTTTTATCTCTACCTCCATACTTCTTCTTGTCTCTCCTTTATTCTCTTTTTGTCAGTTTCTTTCCTCTCCTCTACTTTTCTTCTAATACCTGTATAGTATGTGATCCACTTCTCCCTGCTAGTCACCCCCCCGTTTTATACAGTATTGTTGTAATGTCAGTTTCACCTTTTAAGATGGGGGAGCTTCTCTATTCACCTTCTCTCTTCTCTGCTTATCCATTTTTTATGCTAGCCTCCTCCTCCTATGTCTTGTCCAAATTCTTACACCTTCATCAGTTGTGTGTAAAACTCTTTGTAGATATCCAGTACACAAAAACATAGCATTTGCTAACTTTTCATTATCATAGTTTTATTATCACATTTTATTTTTCTTTTATGCTCATCAGGTGCGTTACCTGATGTGTTCCCTGGAGTGGCTATTACCTTGTTGATTAAAGAGACAACTCTTCACTTTTGAGCAATGAGTTTCACTTTTGCTTTATATTATTAAGATTTGTATATTTTTAGTTACCGCTGTGTTATTATAACATTGCAGTTTTCTTTCCTGCTCCATAAGCATATTATCTGTCATGTTCTGTAGTGTGGCTGTTGCCTTGCCAGTTTAAGGAACTGCAGTTCACTTCTGAATATTGGGTTTCTTTTTGTTTTGTACTATTATTACACTCATGTGTTACTATTTTTTTACTTCACATATACACTAACATGCTTTAATTACATTATTTTACTCAGATCCACCCCTAAAAGTGTCTTAATTTATTAACTAATTAATTTCCTCATTCAGTGCCCCTTCATTCTGCATGCTTCTGTTAGCCATTCGCTGAGATGTGGTTTCTAGTACATCATCTAGTTCATGTTGGGGTTATCATACAGTAACTAGTAATCCAAGTTTAAACGTATTATCTTATCCCTTCTGATTTTAATTGTATGCACTTCTGAATTCCTTAAACAGGTGAAGTCCCTTTCCCTCCATTCTGGATCTTTATTTAAATCTCCACATTATTTTTTTTCTTTTGGTTAAAAGTAATTTAAACTGCTTACTTCTTCTCAACTACTTCAATGTCCAGTATTAAGTTAAAGAGGGAAAAGACAAACAGGAAGAATACTTTACACCCTCATTAATTGATGGCCCCCTCTAGAGTCCTTTATGCGACCTGCAGCTTCTTTTTCTACCAGCTCTATTTCTCATCAGTTCTTTCTGTGTGGTGTCTTTTATTTGGTTTACCTTTTCCTTCATTTTCTGCTAACAGCCAAACAGAAGAAAATAGCCTGTTTCTTTCCTGTAACTTTCCCTCTGATAATTGTTTCTGTTTACTTCCTCCTGTGTATTCTGCCTTTCTTTGCTTAATGGATTTCTCTTCAGATTCAGTGGCTTCTTGAGAAATTGCTGGGCCTCTCTGCTGGGTTCATAAATGAGCTGGTCTCACCCTATATGAAAATTCATGGTGTCACTGGATAGAGCAGTTCTCATCTTAGACCCTTCTCTCTGCAAATCCTTATAGCTGATATGAAATAATTCCTTTACATCCTTGTAATATATGAAAAGTCCTGGTGTATGAATATCTGTAGTTCTCCAATGCTTATTCTTTTCCCAGGTTTGCATCTCTCTCTCTCTCTCTCTCTCTCTCTCAATACTCTTTCTTTTAACTTTCAGATCTGGAATCTCAGTATGATGGGGCAGGCTGTTTTGAGCACCATCAGCTCACGGTCTCCATGCTATCCATTGTGCTCTCTATTGATGAAACGCCACTCCATTTCTGCACTTACTCACTTATGAACTTAATACAGTCCATGCCTTCTAGTCCTTCAGGTACGCCAACCACCTTAATGTTTTTGTATCTGGACCTGTCTTCCACATCTATGGTTTTGGCCTCCAAACAGTCAAGATGAACTTTGGTAGAAGTGGCCCTGCCTTTAAGCTCTTCATTCTCAGTCATCAGTTCTTGGATCACTCTTGTATGTTCATTAAGTCCATGTACTATGTTTGCCAATTTTTTGTTTCTGCACATTCAGATTGTCCATCAAAGACTTCTTCATGGCTCTTTACTCCTTCCATATAATTTTCAATGTTGCAGCTTGCTGTTCCTCATTTCTGCTTCTTTCTTGGGGCTTTCCATCTTTTTCTTTTGTCCGTTCCCGCTCATCAGTGGTAGTTTTTGAATTGGTTGTTTCACTGTATTCTCTTTTTAACCATTTATCTTGGCACTCTACCTTATTTTATTTACTTTCTGAACTTTATTGGTGGAGTGTTGCAGGTTTGCTTGCACTCTGCGTGATTCCATACAGAAAGTTGATGGTGAAGTATTTTTGTGACTGAAAGGTGTTTAGGCGTGAAGAGTTAGATCTTGGTCTTTTGGTATTTAACAGGAATTTGGAGCTGGTGAGCTATAATTCTATAGTGAAGAAGTCAGATTGTATTTTTACTGTAGGGCTGAGAGACTGTCAGTAGTAGAAATGAGGGTGGGCTCTGATACATTTTAGCAAGCTGCACACTGATGAAATTATGAAAAGTATACTTTACTGTACTTTACTGTAATTTAACCAACTTAAGCGCAGTTAGTAATAAAGCAACTTAATATAACAGACGACACGTACTACACATTGCAGCTTACAGCTTTTACTGTACACGGTTTGCTTTTTGATACAGATACAGATAATGATTCTCCATTTACCTCAGAACTATGTTCCTACAAAATACCTAGCTACCAACATTTAGTTTTGCAGTCTTTTTATACACTTTTTGGTACCATTTGGATCTTGTTTATGAAAGCAATATTTTGAAGTCAATACTTTGGTATTTACTTGATGTCATGTAGTCTGCTGATAAGCTGATTTTTGTTCTGTTTCAAGGTGAATTATGTGGCAACCTTCAAGACTTAGGGAGTCATTCCTGTCTCTGGTCCTCCTTGCACCTGTGCTAGTAATTACTTCAGGAATTAGGGAGTCATCCTTATCTGCAGTTCTTGCAGCTGTGCTAGTCATGGAACAGTTATGCCACATAATCTGGATGCCAAAAATGCATACTAACTACTATACTATTTTTCTTACTTTTTTTTACTTATTTTCAGAAAATACATTTTTACCTCTTTAATGTGTTCTAACAGGCTCATCCATGTGTTAAATAAAGTGGCTTCATTGGTTGCAGTGTGCAGCTTGTTGATAAAAGCATTGAAAAGTAAAGGACCTAATATTGATCCTTATTGGATACCAATAGAGATCAGTAGATAAAGGGAGTGTTCTTTAAGTTATCAACCTGCTTGGACTCTGTTTGTGATGTAGCTGTGGAACCATGACAGAGATGCTTGACTGAGGCCAAGTGCAGACAGTCTGAAAAGAAGGATTTGGTAATACGCTGCATCAAATGCTTTGACTAGGTCCAAGGACAGGGAAGATACAAAATTTCCTGAGTTCCTTCATACTGGCATGGGTGACAAAATTGATAAGAACAGTTGTGGTGCTATGATGAGGTCTGAAACCATGCTAGGTTGGGGAAAGGATGGTTGTCACCTGTAAAATCTTTGAGGAGTTGTATACCTTTTCTCAGGATTTTAGCCAAAGTGATACAACGGCTGTGAGATGAAAGTTAGGGAACTCAGTGAAGTCGCTGCCCTTGTTTAGAGGAATGATTATAGATCTTTTTCAGATATTGGGTACATAGCTCTCATGAATACATCTGTTTATCGGTTTAGAGCTGGGGTAGGCAAGAACACGGGCAGCTTCTTTCAAGTATTGATGAAGAAGATCTGCAGCAGGAGTGGTGGTTGTCATTTTAAACAGCAGTCTTTTAATGGCGGTCATAGGAACAAGATTGAAATGAAATCCAGAAGTGTAAGAGGACTGTTATGAAGTTACAGTTGGGGGTCTAAGTTGGATGTTGCTTGTGAGAGAGAAGACGGATTGAATAAAGTAAAATTAACTCGAGTGGCTATGGAATTTGAGTGGTTAGAGGCAGAAGAGGAGTGTTAATATGGGCATCCTTTATTTAGAAGGTAGTTTATAGAAGACCAGAAAAGCTTGAAGTCTTTGGGTTGAAAAATCTTGGATGGAGGTGTAGTAGACTTTTTTTATCAATTCTAATTTTTTAGAAGATTTTAGTTGCTCTGGAACATTAATTACTTGAATCCTCACAATCAGCCCCACCACTGTGTCCAACTCTATCATAACTTCCCTGCTTCCACTCCATTCCTGTCCCATCATGAGGTTACCCAACAATTTCTTCAGTCTTCTATTACACCTTTTGTCAGTCTTTCTCCCATGGCCCTCTTCTGTCTCATGATGTGGAACACAGAGAGGATAGGTTTGCACCTTTACTTAGGTGTAACAGGACAGTACTGATGCAAGTAACACATAGTTGTTGCAAAATACAAACTAGTGAGACAGTTTTTTTTGTGTTACCTTATGCAGTGGATTCATTTAAATATGTGAATATTGTTGAAAATAACTGGAGTCTATCCTTCCCACAGGAACTGAAAGTTTGGTTGGGTGATTCTCTGACAACTGTCTTTAGTAGAGAAAGGAACTTTAAAAACTTGTTAGGAAAAGGTGATGTTTCTAATGGATTCATGAGTGTAGTTGGCTCAATGAACAAATGTGGATGTTATAAATATTGTAAGTTTATTAATAATGGTCCATATGTGACAGGAATTTTGAAAAATCTCTATGGTGTCCTGGTCACTGTACTTGTGACACCGCTGAAGTAGTATTCATGGCAATGTGCTTATTGTGCTCAGTATTTTATGTGTGTAAGACAACTAGACAGCAGAGTGACAGAATTAAGGACACATTCGTCATGGTGGAAAATAAAAAGGAAACGTCTACTAATGCCTTGTATAGGCACTCCATTTTATGTCCTCATATCAAGAGGACAGAATGACTACAGGCCTGTTGCTTTGACATCAGTGGTCATGAAGACTTTTGAATGGCTGGTGTTGGGTCACTTGAAGGATATTACAGTTCCTTCATTGGACCCCCTTCAGTTTGCTTATTGACAGAACCAGTCAGTGGATGCAGTTAATATGGGCCTGCACTATATCTTGCAACATCTTGACAACCCAGGGACATATGCAAGGATTCTGTTTGTGGACTTCAGCTCTGCATTTAATACAATAATTCCAGAACTTCTTCACTTTAAACTCTCCCAGCTTTCCATTCCTGCTTCCACCTGTCAATGAGTCACCAGTTTTCTAACCAATAGGAAACAGCAGGTGAAACAGGGGAAATTTACATCTAGCTATCGCACAATCAGTACAGGTGCCCCAAAGAGATGTGTGCTCTCCCCACTGCTATTCTCCCTCTACACTAATGACTGCACCTGTAAGGACCCCTCTGTCAAACTTATTAAATATGCAGATGATATAACTATCATCGGCTCATCAGGAATGGTGATGAGTCTGCATACAGATGGGAGGTTGAGCAGATGGCCCTTTGGTGTAGTCAGAATAATGTGGAACTGAACACTCTTAAAGCTGTGGAGAGGACAGTGGACTTTAGGAGTGGTACTACAATATTACCCCCCCCTCTTTATATTTAATACTGCTGTGTCAGTTTTGGAATCCTTCAAGGTTTTGGGATTTATAATATCCCGGGACTTGAAGTGGGAGACCAATGTAGGGTCCATTATTAAAAAGGCACACAGCGAATGTACTTTCTGCGACAGCTGAGGAAGTTCAATCTCCCACAGGAACTGTTGATTCAGTTCTATACAGCAGTCTGTCTAATCATGACAAAAATAGGTGACATCGAATAGTCAGGTCTGCCGAAAATATCATTGGTTTTAGTTTGCCCTCCTTACAGGACCTGTACTAATACAGAATCATGAAAAGGGTAGGGAAGATCATTACCAACCCTTCACATCCAGGCCACCATCTTTTTGAACTATTACCATCAGCCAGGCTTTATAGATTAATACGTACCAAAACAAGCAGATATAAGAACAGTTTTTTTTCCACAGGCCATCAATTTCATAAACGGTTAACTCAGCTTATTAGATCAAAGTATTCTTTTTCCCAAGCCTCTGAGGATTCTGCAGTATTGTTTACATATTGCCAATATTTGTTTCTTTCAGAGTTTATTGCAGTATTTCTTGCACTGAGTTGCACTTTGCATCTTGTATGTATATGTATATTTACTTTTTTGTCTTGTTCTTAATAGTTGCATGTATGTTGTTTGTCTTGTTCTTCATACTTGTGTGTATGTCATTTATGAAATTCATACTTGCAGAGTCACTGAAACCGGAGTCAAATTCCTTGTATGCGTGCATACTTGGCCAATAAATATGATTCTGATTCTGAAGAAGTTTTATCTTTTTAATTTTGGACAACATGATATGCAATGAAAAAGGGGGTGTCCCTGAAACAGCTCTTGAACACAAGGAAATGATGTGGCAAATTAACTTAAATGCCACTCGATCTCCTGGTATTAATGATCATATTTTGATAGTTAGTGAACTGAAGTGTAGATCCGTTAAATTTTAATTCAAATCTGAATGTATAATTTTGTGTATCTATGATAAATTGTCTTAGGTTTGTACAATTATTCTTACATGATAGATATGACATACTTTATTTTATTTTACCATTTTCATTGTGCACTTATAATGGACTGGTCCCTTTAAGAGGATGATATTTGTTTTTCAGTTACTTAATTGGGTAGGAGGTGCTGAGGTTGATTTCTGTAAGGAAATTAGTCAAAGGGAGTTTTTAAAGGTCACAAGCAACCTGGAAGTTTTTAACTTTGAAGAAGTCCTCTGTAAGGATGAAAGCACTCAGTTCTTGTTTTGTGCATCTGTTTTAATAAATTGCCAAGTGGTTTGCAGTTGTTTTATTGATTTTTGTATGTTGGAGTGCGTTTTCCTTCTGGTTATTAGCTTTTTGCAATATTAGCAGTTAATGCTGGCATTGATTCTTTTCCTCTTGTCTTTTAATTTAGGATTTATAAGCAGAAGTGATGTTCTACTGCTCCCAAATGTTCTCCGTTTGATAAGGCATCAAGGAAGAGATGAAGATTTTTACACCTTTAAAAATATTTTGCACTTGTAACTGCAATCACTGCCACTAGTAACAAAGAGAAGGGAAGGATGAGGGGTAATAAAACTCATAACATGGAATGTTGATGGTCTGGGTGTAAACGCTTATTATGCCGTCCTGTCTGTAGTAAATTCATTGACATATACAGTTATGTTGTAGCAAGAACTTATGTCTAGAATAGATGAGCAACTTCCTAGACTACACAAAAACAAATCTAAAATAGCAGACTACCAAGACAAATATTGTCAAGTTTAGGTAGTAACTTTTGAAATATTCTTTCCAATCACAATTCATATTCTTAAGCTGATAGCAACAATGTGCAATTATTATTTAATGACAGCTTAGAGTGTTACACTTCAAAATGTTTTCAGACTTGGAGCTGGTTTTCCATAATCCTTACATGCAGTAGTTTTTCCTTTATGTCGGACTTGTTATATTCAAGGTTACATGTGCAATGGCAGTCTATATAATTACATTCTTTTGACAGTTTGTTTGGTTTGTACTTCAACTTTTATATACAAAGCTCAATTATTCTTTCTTATCTCAATTTTGAAATAAGCTCCGGTTTCCTCCCACATCCTAAAGACATGCTGTAGTTTGATTGGATACTCTAAATTGGCCCTAGGTGTCAGTGTGTGTGTGTGCCTTCTGTGGAAGGTTGGGCAACTTGACACTGTAAAACTCCACTGTCAATCATGAGCAGACAGGTGATCTGCTGTGGCGACCCCTAACCGGGAAAAGCCAAAAGAAGAAGAAGATCTCCATTATGAAATAAGCACAGACATTCCTTTTGGTCTAGCTTGCTTTATCACAGAACACAAATATAATTATTTTCTGGCCTTGCTTGCTTAAAATTAATGTCTAAAATATAAAAATCTTTCTTGGCGTATATTTTAGTATTTCATCCTGGTAACACTAGGCACAGCCATAGTAACAACAGTTATGTATATGGTTAGACAGAATGAGACATGTTATCTTTCTTCAGTAAATCAAATGAAAAGGAAACAAACTAATTAAGAGTCTTGAAAGAATAGAGGGGGCAACAAAAGGCTAGTAATGCTACTTCATGTAAAACTGAGCCCTTAAACTAATCCATCTGCGATTTGGGTGTTACAAAATAGTGAATGACAGTATCTTAAGATGGCTTGTTCTAAAGATACAACACCAAAAAAGGCAACTCCATTGTTTTTTGTCTTGTGTACTATTAGAGAATGAGCCGAATATGTGTAAGAATTTCTTAAAACACATTCCTGTCTATGAAGGTTTTTCAACTTTGTACTCAAACTTCCAATGGCTATGGCCTGAACCCTTTAAAAAACAAAGTTATTGCCTCACAGTTCAAATAAATGTCCATATCCCCTAGAACCATAAGTGCTACTAGAAAACTGTAAATGGCAAACTATTTAGCAAAAAGTTATCCTTATCGTGATTGCATTCATTCAAGTCTATGTCTTAAACTGAATTTTATAAGCCGCAATAAACACAGTAAATACTAATTTTTGTAATGTTGTATAAACGTCTTAAGTAACACAGATGCCAGCAGCATTTTCTTCATACAGCTGAGAGCTTTCATATGAGGCTAAACAGTCAACAGTTCTGTCTGTGTCACTTGAATTTTGAAATATTTAGAAAATACGAAAATTATTACAAGTAGAGTATACACATAATATTCAATATATCTTTATCTGCACTAGACCGAGGTCAAATATCAATATAGTTGTGTTTGCCATCATGCAAGCTTTAAGGTGAAATTTTCTACTACCTTATACTTTGTGTGGCTTTGGAATTACAAATGCAAATATGAGCAAGCAATATTTGACACGTAGAGACATCAGTAAAATATAACTGCAGAAGTAGCCATCAGTGCCACTAGACTGTGATAAATTAAGGTGGTACTAGCAAAGATGGAAGAAATATGAAATGGTTGAAATTTGTGGTGACTTTAATCTTACATTGGATCCTTTGCTGGATAGGATGCCAAAATGGAAAATCAGATTGTCTAAAATGGATTGACATTTAACTCATTATGTGGCAAAAGATGGACAGATGGCTATATGCAGAGTGATAGTTCATGTGGTTAAAACTTCACTTGTCTTGGAACAAGGGAGGGTATAGCTAGCTGTATAGACTCTTAGTTAAAAGAAAGTAGATTGACATATCTAGTGACAGATATTGAACTCCAGAGTGTCAGATCATAGTATAGTTTAGGTTTATAGGTTCATAGGTCTGTACTAGGCTAATGGCCCTGGAGCCTTTACAAGCCTAGCCCAAAGGATTATCCTGGCATCGTGCCTTCCGACCTTAGTTCCTAGTGCCTCTGTTGAGTAGAGCCACTGGAATGATCCCCGGGGTGAATTTTCTATTTGCCATCCACTCATCAAGATTTCTGTTGAAGAGGGCCAGTGAGGTGCTCTGCTTGACATGTATGGGAAGCCTATTTCATAGCATGGGCAGTCTCTGGGTTATGAACCTGTCCCTCCAGCATGTTCTGTTGATTGTGGTAATGAGGTTGAGGTCTCTGGAGTGTGTGGTGCGGAGGGATTGGGATTTCTTTAGATGTAGCATTTCTAACAGAGCTGGGTCAGACATGGCTTTGTAAGTCAAGCAGAGATCGCCTCTAAGTAGGCGATATGAGACAGAGAATAGTTGAAGTTTTTTGAGTCTGTCCATATAGGACAAGTGTTTAAGGCCTAGGATCCTCTTTGTGAGGTACTTCTGTGACCTCTCCAGTTGTTGCAGGTGACTAGTGAGGTACATGTCAAATGGGGCATTGTACTCGATGATTGGCCTAATGAGGGAAGAGTAGAGGGAGACAGTAACCTCTTTCTTCCTGGATGCAACACCCTTAGTAATGAGATGTGCCACATAAAAGGACTTTCTGACCACAGTGGCAATGTGGTGGTCAAAAGAGAGGTTGCTGTAAACCTGTGTTCCTAGATCTCTAATAACGCCTTCTGTGTTTAGTGGACTACAATTGATGTAGTAATTCAAGGGAACTGGTTTTTTCCAAAGGGGGATGGTGACACATTTTTTGGCATTGAGCTTAAGGCCATGGTTCTGACACCAGTCATTGGTCTCATTGAGGCCTTTCTGTAGGATGCCAACATCACTTGGGGAGTTAATAATAGCTCCCAACTTGCAATTGTCTGAAAACTTTGTCAGCTAGAGTCCCTTTCTGTTGGCCTGGACTTCAGAGAAGTAGATACCAAACAGAAGAGGACCCAGGACCAAACGCTGTGGGACTCCACTCATGACTGGTCGGCAGTTTGACTTGGAGTCAGCTACTTTCACACTGTGGGTTCTATCTGTGAGCCAGTTTGCAGCCCACCTAGTGGTATAGGGGTTGATGCCCAGCTTAGTGAATTTTTCTATGATTCCTGAGTGGGGAATGGCATCAAAGGCCTCGGCCAGATCAGGATAGGCTGTATGAACCACCTTGCTTTCATCCACAGCTCTGGTGAGTGACTCAAAGAAGTCGATCAAGTTGAGCAGGCATGATCTACCCTTCGCAAAACCAGATTTGGAGATTCCCTTTATCCTTGTTTGTTGTTTGAAGATGAAATATATAATACCAGAAAAGATAAGGGAATGTTGGAAATCAGATCCACTGATGCTTAAATCAGACATAAAGTCCAACCAACTTAAAGAACAGATAGTAGACTGTTAGGAAAAGGTAGAATAATCAAAACATCCTGTGGTGGGCTCTTCCGGTGGGCTTCTGTACAGGACATTATTGGTTTGAGATCAGTAATAACGAAAGATGAATAAAGTTACAACAGAATAAGATTCAACAGCTATACACTCAGACTGCTAATATGGAAAGAGCTTGTAAAAAGAACTATGGAATAATGGAGATTTATGAATGAATCTGAAAGTACAAAAACAGCAGCGCATGTTATTACAATATACAGAGTCATGAATCATGGGATTGGTGTTTTTTTTAATTTTTGAACTGGGGAGAAGGGCTGAAATCAGCTGAGATTTTTGCACAAAGACTGGCAGAGTGGCACAAAGAAATCACAATAATTGAACTCAATACTGGGGATGGTGGGGTTACTCATGATTCAGTGGACAACAGTAATATTAATTTTAACATATAAAAAGGTATCCACTGTTTTATGACAATAACAGGGAATACAGCAGCTGACATATTTAAAATATATCATATTGCCTTCGGTTAAGAATAAAAGAGAGAAACCCAAAGCTATTACTATATCAGAAATATTTGCAAATATCACATATTGTAATTAAAACACAGTAAAAAATACTGAAGAAGGGGTTAATGAAATTTATTTGGAATTACATCTCTAAACTTCTATTCTACAATTAATTCAACACCCTAGCCGTAACACAATTACCTCAACAACTGGCTCTTCCCACTTCTAATTTTACTGATAATGTCCCAATATCCCAAGCAGCAATATAAGTTATTCATATACACAATCACCCTCAAACTCCTTTCTCTAGCCACTCACCTAACATCTTATCACACTCAGCTATCCAACACATTCTCCTCCCATACCATATCATTCCCACACCCACTACACACAAAACCCACAAACTCTGAGATAGCTCCAGACCTCTTTAATACTACCTACATAGGACAATTTACATATAGATACTCACATCTACGTTCACATCCCAATTTTCTCTCAAGTATGATAAACTGATATGTAAACTCTCAAACTCACTCTTATACTTACTATCACAGGTCAGACTTAGCGGTGACATTCATCCAAACCCTGGCCCCAAAACTGATCTACAGGAGCCCCTCAACTCCCCTACATCACAGCCACATAGTATATTAAATACTTCCCCTAAAGGTACAAACCTATTACTCCTTAATATGAATCTCAGGAGCATAGTCAATAAGGTGCATGAACTCCACACCAGCTTTTCCCACTATGCCCCAGACATCACTGTATTAACAGAAACCTGTCTGAAACCAGAAATAAATAACAATGAAATTCTCCACCAAGTTATAACATACAAAGGCTTGACAGAAAAAAACAAATGCAGAGATGGAATAGCCATTATGTATAAAACAAATCTCGAATTAGAATGTCTAGAACCAAATATCCAAGAATTCAATAACACCAAGATATTATTTAGCAAACCTGAAATAAACTCCAATAAATACCTAACCATTATTGGCATTATATTTCTCCTGGAAATCCTGCTATAATCAAAGAAATACTCCACTGGATGTCCTTAACATTTCCTCACGAAATCATTGTAATGGGTGACTTTAATCTCTTGCAACTCAGAAAACCCCACTAATTTCATTAGCTTGCAGAGTTTCACCCAAGTAATACAATCTGCAACCAGAGTAGAAAAACTACCAAAAGGCCATCTATTCTAGACTGGATCTTAACAAACAAACCATCTTGTGCTTATCACGCAGTCTGCCTCCCTGACAGCATCAGTGTCCACCTTTCAACCTACCTACTTAGACAACTTCTTCACCCCCCAGAAATAATACCTATCGACAAATTCGTAACAAAAAAGACTTTAGCACACAAACCTTCATCTCCATCCTACAACTCTGTAACTGATCCCCACTAAGAACTTTATCCCATGATAGTGCCATAAATTACTTTAATACCACATTCCTTAGCATGCTAAATAAACTAGCACCATGCTGAACTAGAAGAATAAAATCAAATTATGCTCCTTGGCTAACAAAAGTTAATAAACTACTACTTAAACGAAAAGATAAAGCCTGGACACAATGGCATTTCAACAGAACTCAAGTCAACCTCGAACACTATTGATGACTTAGAAACAAAGCCAAATTGTGCATCAGACAAGACAAAAAAATCTACGATAATGAAATTCTGCAAAAACACCTTAACAACCCACAAAAATTCTGGTTTGCCATAAAAAAACTCCTTCAGTCCGGCCAGTCTTTGACACCTACACTATCAACCACAAGCAATACAGATAGTATAGCAACACAATTCAACACATACTTTACTAATTCTATACTATCACTTTCTAAGAAGAGCAGTAATACTCCTCTAACTATCCCAATAATACCCATTAAAGCCAGTGATACCTTTTCCTTCAAATCTATACAAACCAATATTATAAAAAAATGCTCAGCAAACTCAAGCCTACAACTCTCACAGCTGACAACTTACCTACAGAATATCTTAAACTAGCAGCTGATACCATCTCCTATCTTGTATCTATTCTGATTAACCATTCTGTCTCAGGCAACTACATTCCCATCATTTGGAAAATATTATCCCACTACATAAGGGAGGGAACTCTACTGAACTCTCCAATTACAGACCTTTAGTTATTTTATCTCGTCTTGCCAAAGTACTAGAAAAATACATGCACACCCAACTCATGCACTTCCTCTTATCTAACAATCTCCTGTCTAATACACAATGTGGTTTCTGCCCCAGCCATAGTACTACTATGCCCTTCTAAGTTTCACAAATACTATCAACCAATACAGAAATGAAGATAAACTAGTATCTTCCATCTTCCTAGATCTGTCTAAGACTTTTGACACCATATCTCATCAGAAACTCCTCACTGAACTCTCTCACCTAAAACTCAAGTCACTCATCACTAGCTGGGTTCTAAAACTACCTAACTGGTCGACAACAAGCTGTTAAATGGCAAAAAAATCTTTCTTCTTTTTTACCTGTCACCATTAGGGTCCCCCAGGGCTCAATTCTAGGTCCCTTACTCTTCAGTATTTTTACCAATAAACTTCACACTGCAACCCACCCTGCCTCTATTGCTCAGTACACAGATGACTTTACATTCATCTGAGCTGCTCCCACCGTACAGCAACTCGAGCACATGACTCAGAGGTCTTTCTCTACTGTGAACTCCTGGCTCTCAAATTCACAACTGATTCTTAATCCAAGTAAAACTAAACTTATGTCCTTTTAACTCAACAAATCCAAACATTCTTCTTCTTTATTTCATATCTATTCTTCCAACCATGCCATAACTACAGTATCCCAAATGAAGCTTCTAGGTATTCTAATTGACAATAATATGAAATTTGATAAACATCTAAATCAAACTATCAAAAAGACACATATAAAACTAGGAAAACTATTCAGAATTAAACCATTTCTCACCAACACTACATGACAGGCAATTGTCAGAATCCACCTACTCTCTACTCTGCTATATGCCTCCCCTATTTTTACCAATCTAAAGAAAACAGATTTGGCAAAACTGGAAGCATGCTACAACAAAATAGCCAAAATGTGCTACAAATTCTCCACACAGATCACACCACTGCTTGTTCCTACAACAACTCAACTGATTACAGTTGCCCCACTACTACCTATACCCAGCTCATCACTGCCCACAAACTGATACTCCAACCACAAGAAGCCCCTGCTTTCCAAAATCTATTTATACTCTGTATCAACAATCAGGTCCTTCATTGCTCTAATAATTTTCTACTACAAATCATCAAATCCAACAATACTGCTGGGGACACTCTTTACTCCCACTATATCTCCAAAATTTGGAACAGTATCCCTCAACCTATCATAACTACTGATAGCCACACTCTTTTCAAAAAACTACTTAAGAATCACTTGTTTAACAACTGGCTCTGCCCATGCTCTAACCCTGGCTAGACACACTCTTCTTGTCAATTTAGCTTCCCACCCAATATCCATCCACCCTTAATGACCATGATATGTAACTGTATAACTTCTTGTTTACCACTCCCCTCCTCTCTCCCCAAACCATAAACTCTTTTCATTCCATGTTCTCCTCCTACACAACCTAGTAGCATTCTCACTCTTTCCCTTCACTCTGTATTACATACCTTCCATTACTCTGGTCTCTATCCACCTAACCCTCAACTTATTTCTCTGTTTCCTCACTGCTAACTAATCCCCTTATTCCCTCCTCTTAGTCCATTTATCCCTCTATACTAGACTTCTCCAATTATTATTCTCTCCTCTTGCTCCTTCCCTATACATACTCCACACATTACTACTTAACGTCCTATAACCATCTTTCTCTCCTCTATAATTCCTCTCCTGTCCTCTCTTATCCCTGTTCTACATGACCTACAAAATAAGCACACTATAATAATTAACATTCATTCTTTCTTCTGAATCTTATAATCTGCAAAGTCCAATTATCTCATGGATATACCATCTTTATGAAACCTTAGGCCTGTATCTATTGTAAAATGCTTGATCTAATGTATGTAGAAATGTGTATTAAATCCATTATTGTTAATTTCATGGTATCTTCAAATTGTCCTATTTTATTGTGTAACATGCAATTGTAATCAATGTAACTTTGTGACTTATGCAAATTGTCTCTGGAGCTTTTGTCCCCTGGCCTCCACTGAAAATTGGCTCATACCCAGTTGTACTTTCCTGGTAAACAAATGTCAAACAAATGAATAAATACATACTAAATGACTCCAAATCCGTAAGAAAAAATTATGTCACTTAAAGAGAAGAATAGTATAGGTATGCCTAAACTTCAATTTTTAAATGGCTGATGCTCAAAGCCTGAGTGCAGGCTCATCTGATTTGATTTTTAGTTTTAGGTGGAGATCCTTATGAAATTTTCAGTTAGCCTATATAGTATTTATGCATGCAAGATCAGTGAATTTGGGATAGAGGGATTGGCTAGCTATGCAGAACATTACTACTTGGACTAGGCACACTTTGGGAATTTTGGAACACATGGGGAATAGCATATTGGTTAAATTAAAGAGAAAATTATAGAATGAACCAATCTGCATATCCTGGTTTTGGGATAGCAGTAAAAGCCACTTGAAAAGATTGTGATAAGATTAACTCTTTTGACGTTATTGACAACAAACCATGATGGCAATATTTTTAATTACACAGAATTATTAGGGGATTACAGAAGACTGGAGAGGTTAGTACTAGATATGTACATTTAAGTCAACACTTGCTAACCTTCAAAGAAAAAGGTATACAGGCTAATAATAAAATATTGATCCTGTGTAAGACCCTGGAGTAAGAACTTAATATCAACTGGACAATTCAGAAAGCAAAGTGGGAGGACAGTTTCTGACTCCCTGTAGTAGGAAAATAATGGACAATTATATAACAAAGGTAATATAAACTTGGCCTAACTCCTCCCTCTTATATGATTTATTCATTGTGACACTATTGATATCTAGTAACACTCATCAGCTAGACTTAAAGGCAAGGTTTTGCTATAATAGATAAATCCTGGGGATAGACTTGCTTTTTTGTACTCCATGCACTGAAGCTTTTCTCCCCGGGCCTCCAGTGAAAAGGGACCTTTGTGCCAGCTGGACTTCACTGAGTTTCCAGTGAAAAGAGGCCTTTGTGCCAGCTGGACTTCCCTGGGCCTCCGGTGAAATGGGGCCTTTGTGCCAGCTGGACTTTCCCAGTCAACAAATGTAAAATAAATAAATAAAGTATAATCAATCCAAGGTGGATTCCTTTCTCATGATCCAGAAATGCCAACAAGAAAACCTGTTACACTATTATTTAGGCTAGTCGGAATTCACTTCCATACTTAGGCAACACCTATTTTAGCTTCTAGGCCATCTAGACTTACAGCAATGGAGTCATTTATATATAAATGACTTAGACAAGTTGCAGCAATGATGCTGCCACTAATTGTTGGGTATGATAAAAGCACTCCAAGTAAGTGGGTAAAGGAAACAATTCTAGGTTCCTAGAACAATAATACGTATGACTCCAAATAAGTGTGCTGAGTTGATAAAGATTTTCTGGTGCACCTTCTTACAATACTGAGGATTTCCACCACAGTCAAAGGTTTAGGAAGTTCAGTTAATACTCTGCAATATATTAAAAAGAAGTATGTTACTGATATTTGGGCATCACTTATTTTTGCTAACATCATTTGATAATTCAGTATACTTGCTTTTTCATTTTGCAAGTGTTTTTCTCCGATTATTATGTCATGTTTTCATGTTTTTGTGCTTACAACTATTGTTATCACTTTGTTGTTTGTAATATTTCATAAACGTCACTGTGACGTTTGAGAATAAATTTGCCATTATTTTATGAATCAGACTATAACAGCTCTGGGACCTGCACTTAAGCCTTAGAAGAACTGCAGCAGGTAAACTGAAATATGTTCTTGAATCTGCAATGTGTGTTCTTCAGTGGCATAAAAATATGTGAAAACGTGTGATGTGACCTTTTCCTGTGCTGTATAGAAAAAAAGTTTATGACATTTGTAATTGCTGTTTGTAATTGCTGTGTGCCAGGAAATACAGCAGTTATATTTAAGGTGTGAAATTTATAACAGACGTAAAAAATAGTTCTGCACTGTGATTATGAGATATGTGAGTACTCCTAGGAAAACATGAGATAACTAATCAAGAACATGAAAACAAAGCAATTAGTATAAGCTAACCAAGAGCATGAAAATAAAAACAGTTAGCATATATATGTGAAAGTCTGCTTAACTATATCTGTGGTTTCTGTATGCAGAGGGTAGAAACAACATGGCTGAATGAAGAGAGATTCAAGGTACTTGGCAACTTGTGGTGTTGTGGTGTACAGACCTATGAATTTGAGTTCTGCACTTAATATATATATATATCTGTGATACCTTCTAGAAATCCATTCAATGTAGATTAGAGCCTGATAATTGTGTTAGTGTATAGATAGACAGATAGATAAGAACAGGTTCAGCTGTAGACCTTTTTTTGTAATCTCTTTGTTCAGATTGATTCCATGTTTCTATACTTATATATTTAACTGTTAATTGCACTGCTTAACTTATTTTTTCTAACATGAAGTATTTTTATTTATTTACTTTAAAAGGCTTGTGGTTGATCATCTATTTACCTATTTATTAATTGGTAAGGGGGTACATATTGCTAAATGGTGATACCTGCTGGCATCTGCCTTTAATTAGCCCAATGATTCTGCTACATATGACCACTTGTATTCATTATTAGTTGGTTTATTATTGGGAGTGCAAACAGTAATGATGCATTCCCCATAAAGGTAATCATGGATAGTGGCAGGACAGAAGGGTATAGTGTTGAAAAATATTACCAGCATTTCCTGACAATAAAAGTGTGTGTGTATCTGTATGTGTTTATTTGTGTGTATGTGTGTATGAATATGTGTGTGTGTGTGTGTGTGTGTGTGTGTGTGTGTGTGTGTGTGTGTGTGTGTGTGTGTGTGTGTGTGTGTGTGTGTGTGTGTGTGTGTGTGCGTGTGTGTACTGTAAGAGTTCATTCAAGGTACAGTTACTCTGAGCAAATGAGCACTGGAAGGTATGGAAACTCAGGCAGGGTGGTAAGAAAGTGGTCGGGGAGGTTAGGTCAAAGGCTGTACTTAGTGGGATATTCAGTATGAAGCCTGTTCTTGGGTGTGAATGGTAGACGCTCATACCAAGAGCAACAGTTAATATTTTCTGCATGCACTTGAGACCAAGAGTTACTAAGTGAGTTGTTCATTAATTTATACTTGTGTGCCCTTTCCCATACATTAATCTGTTTAGCACCACTTGTGTGACTCAAGAGAACCTTCCCCTTGTCACCATTAGATGTTAACATTTAGGCAATTTATTTGTGGGGAATTAAGTGACCCATAGCCCCTCTTCAATGTACATCACAGTAATGTTGTTATAAGAAAGCAAATATTTAGGACAGATAAAGAAATGAACTGATAAAATTATATACTTAGATTAAATACTGCATCTAACAGGTATTCAATAGTTCTAAAAAAGTTTTTGCTTTAATTTATAGTAATATGTGTCTGATTGTATCTAGGGGAAAACATTGTGAATTCGAATTTAGCAATAATTGCAGATCATAAGCCGCTTGTGAGTAGCTGTACTAAAATACTCTCTGGTGTAATTAGTAATATAATGCATCATTCAGGAACCCATGTGAAAAGCATGAATTCTGATCCATGATGCATTTATGGGATGTAAGGCATCTGCCAATGCACAGTGATACCTGTTTTGTGGAACGTTCTTCCAAAACATGCACAACATTAATGAAAAACATCAATGCTGGTATCACTATCTCAAAATAAGGAAGGCAATTCATTTCAAAACAACTGCACAATTATTTCTTCCAGGCCAACAGGGAACTAGACATGCAAAATCAGATTGCTTGCAATAGTAGATATAGTCAAAACTGTATTTCTGGATACTGCAGTAATTTTACTTTTATTCACTCATAAAAACTGAAGATAGAACTGATTTTGTTGATCTGTTTTTCAGCCATAGCTTTCATTGTTCTAAATATACAGATATTTTTGCATATGCAGATATAAACAGACACACTACATTTATTATCCCTGAGCTTAACAACACAGCAAAACAGACAGTATTATTTACTTCAGCTATGGAGACAGCCAACAAAGAAATTAATTGCTGCATAGCTAGTTCTAGAAAAGTTTATTTCTTTCACAGATTTTTAAACAGCTGAAATTGCATTTGATACTCTATTGAGGGAGTATGGTAGTTAAAGTAAGGAAGAGTTTTCTGTCATGTTCATTATGACTGTTGAAGCAATATTGATTATTCAGTCACATTCATTAATCATTAACAGCTATTTAATTCCTGAATTTTGAACAGACTCAGCAGTTTTATGAAACAGCATGATCACTTTATATTTAAAAGCATTATTCATGTAGACATATAACCTATTATTCAAATTTAAGACCTGGATGCACAGAATATTTGTCTAGTTATATATCGCATTTGTATAACTTGAAATACTGTTTATCAGGCAACCTAGTAGCACCTTGGTTGTATTTCAAATTCTAGTTAATTTTATATTAAAAGTTTACATAAAACTTTTCAGTCTGCTCTTTTTGTAAACAAAGCACAACATCCTAGTATTCAAAGTTGTAAAGACACAAACTCTGATTGGTAATAAATATTGGCATTCACCATTTGTTCTGTTTGTTCAAAAGTGAAGCATGAGACTGAATACAGGCTGGTGAAAGGAGTGCCATGGGTATATATCCATCCATCCATCCATCCATCCATCCATCCATCCATCCATCCATCCATCCATCCATCCATCCATCCATCCATCTACTACCCTCTTTTTCCTATTTTTGGACATGAGGTTGGGGTGTCATATCAATAGTGATCAGTATCTAGAGGCAATGTTCATACCACCTGGTTACTATACATGGCTTAGTTGATATGAAGCTAATATGTCTGTTGTCTTTCTTTATTCAGTATAAAATAATGTAATAAAAGTCTTACAGAAAAGTTTCAAGTGTCAATAAACTTGCATATACAAATAGGTGCCATCATAAATATCACAACTTGTATGTTTCTGCTTTCTAAATGCTGAATTTAATGTAAGAAATTTCATTGGACAAACTAGTTTGCATGCATACACATAAACATGGCTATGCTGTATATTGATCTACAGAATCGTCCTCTCCTATGGTTTCATACCTATACCTCTACATACAGAACTAATTTTAAGTCAATCATAGTGAAGCTTGTTACTTTTCCATTATAACAAGTCATTTCTGATATTTTGACAAAGGTATCTTACACACATTAGCCTTATTTTAGTAGACAGTTTCTTCGGTAGTGCAGTCACACTTCAGTGTTAAGATCCATGGGCTCTGATGAATGTTATCAAATAGTTATGCACATAAGCATGGTGGGTCAGAATGATATTGCTGTTGTCAATATGGTAAAAATTGTTATTATTGCAGAGCTTCTGATGGATTGCACATGTATATGTTCCAGCCCACATAACAGTCTATGTATTAAAATATATCTGATTAGTTGATTTTGTAATCCAGAAATAAAATGCACTCAAGTTTACCCATGGTCCCATCTCATTATTAAGCAGCAAGCCTTAGTTTGTAAGTTCATAGGTTTGAGTGTTAAGCTTCAGACTTACTGGAATTCAGGTGGCCTTGATTATGATACCCCAAGAAGGTGGCCTCGCCTCAGATTTCAGGAACTATAGACCCATTAGCCTAGCCTAGCATGCCTATTTTGCAAAGTCATGGATTGTATTATATATAACTTCTGTGTTACTGTTAGACAGAGGCACAGTATACTAACCTCGAAAAAGGGCATAGCAAAATTAATTTAAAATGGGTGGCGAAAGCCAAACACACTCTGGCTAGGCTTATAAATGCCCTAGGGCAGATAGCCTAGTATGAACCTATGAACCTATGAACCTATATCTCATTTCATAAACTCTGTTATAAAAAATGTTTTTTTTTTTTCTATGCCTGCAACAGTATGGTTTTGTCAAAGGGAGATTATGTCTACCTAATTTAGGAAACATCATTGAGAAAATCATTAAAGCTGTATAAAGTGGCCAAGTACTTCATGCAGCACTGCTGCATCAGGTCAAGGTCTCAACAATATTCCAAGTGCTAGTATTGTAAGTAATATTAAATACCTAAATGGAGACCTTTATGTTGTATGATGGGTAGCAAAGTAGCTGGCAGATAGAACCCTGGTAGTTAAAGCAGCAGGTGCCACCTTAGAAACTACAAGGCGACTAGCAGCATTTCTCAGTGCTCAGTACTGGGACCCCTTCTGTTCAGCATCTGCTCACATTTCCAAACCACCAACCCAGACATATGGCTAACTAATTTCACTGATGTAAGCTGAGTGGTGTTATTCACTCAGCATCTGATAACTGTGTTACTACAGCAAGGGCCAAACAACACAAATTAGTACTGTACTGAAGACAGGCTTAAATTATATGGAAAAACTATAACATTGTCATCTTTGATTAAAAAAAAAAATCTCAACAGCAGCTTACACTATAATAAAATTCCACTCTGAATGCATAAAGTCATTAGAGATTTTGGTTCCTTTATAGTCAATTCCAGGGCATTAGAAAATAGCCAGAAAATCCTTCTGTCTAACCCAATTCATAGCTAAGGGTACTTCATCTTTGAGAACAGAAGTTAACATTTGTCAATTGCTCTCTCCTGATCAGACCAGTTATAGCATATAATGCCTCTTTTAGTATGTATCTC
The DNA here is from genome assembly GCF_019279795.1 of Protopterus annectens. Classification (NCBI taxonomy): domain Eukaryota; kingdom Metazoa; phylum Chordata; order Ceratodontiformes; family Protopteridae; genus Protopterus; species Protopterus annectens. Next base: position 510,803,197 of record NC_056727.1, on the reverse strand, counting down.
TCCATACACATCACACAGCTAGAAAGATCCCAGAAATTCTTAACTAAAATGATAGACTAAAAACTATCAGCTACCAAGGCAGTCATTAAGCTCTGTCCCTGTACTATGTCTCATACAGACTCATGTGAACTGATTCCATGTTGTCAAAGCCCCAGTGTTCCTTCATCTCCTATACCTCCTGAAAACAGGTGACTTCACAAATACTTACGTTAAAGACTTGAATCTCCATTAACAGTTTAAGTAAGACATCCTGGAGAGACAGATTTATTACTAAATACATCCTCCATCTCTGGAATAATCATCCATTGCATAAAACAGACTGATGCCTGCTCTTTCTTTAACATAAACCTTGACAGTTTGGATAGGTGCCAACAGATTTATCGCACTCCTGACTTCTTTTCCCCTCCTACAAGCAGAAAGTGCTTAATTAGGGTGGGTATTGGGACGGTGATTATGGTCCATGGACTGGCTCTCCCTTGTAAACTTTATAAATCTATGAAGCTATAAATCTATGATTGTCACAATCCAGTGTGATAACTTCTATTTCCCATATAAGTATCAAAATATTTTAAAAGAAATTATAGTATAACTTCTGATTATAAGGGGAAGCTTATTCTATAATCGCGGAAGGTGCTGTGCAATATCTCTGTTGAACATTTTTATTCTGCTGTTGATATTTATTTTCTCTATTACATTCCAGTTCTGATAAGGTGGTCCTATGGGCATCTCTGATGGTGATCCCTCATAGAGGGTGTGGATATTGTTATCAAGGAGTGTTCCAACAAAGGGAAAATAGGGTGGTGGTATGGCTGAGCTGCCAAGGAAGCAGAGAGAAATGTTGCACATCCTCACTGTGCACCCACTCTGGACTTCACCACAGGAACCAATGGGGAGGGAGAAAGAAAGAGGGTAGGACATAAGTAGAAAAAACAGTGAGAGAGATGGACAGCAGCCACACAAGGCATCCTTAGGATCCTTGCTGGTCCCAGCTCAAATTTGGGCATGGGACCAGGGGATGAACTGGACTGCCAGTAGATCCAGTGAAGGAGGAGGAGCACTGGGGCAGCTATCAAAATCACAATATGGGTAAAAAAAGAACTAAAAAATACTCTCCAAATAAAGAAACATTTTATATAACCCATTTTATTTGTCAGACTACTGGCATTAATCAAAGTCACCATCACATCTGACTTTTTTATTTATCTTTTGTATATATTTCTCTCTCTCTTTTTTATTTCTTTTTTTTATTTCAATCAATATAATAAAGACACTATTTAGTACTTGTCCTTCTCAGGGAAAAGGTGAAACCCAAAACACCCCAACCCCCCCCCCAAAAAAAAAAAAAACATGGAAGGACTGTACCCCTTTCAAACATTCAGTTCCTGACATCTCACAACCTTGGATAAAGGTGAAGGAGTAAAAATCTCTCCAGTCCGAAGCTATGCAGTGACTGAGTAAAACTAAGTAGTTTAGGCAAAACTAAGCTATCCTCCTCAGATAAAGCCCTTTGAATGTATACCTTCACTGAGTTCTCTTTTTTTAATTCATTTGAATGAAGTCACAAATAACCATTCAGGACAGTTTAGTTATGGCTTTAGAATACCTGTACTGATAGAAATAATATATTTCTGAGACTTTAATGGTGCATCTTTAACACCACCGTGGAACTGTGATTGTGAAAGGTTCCTTTACTCATTTGCAATTAGTAATACATAAACAGGATACAGGAAACAATTCCTGGCATGCTAGTCAGCCGCTCTGATTCAGGCAGACCACTATCATTTTGGTTGTAAACTTTAGCCTTGCTCCTCCTGGATTTACTGATTCATTGAACCTCTCTTGACTTCTACAATTTCCTTTTTTTAAATTCTGCTTTAATTGATTAGTAGCTGATTCCTGCTTATATCTGAACAGTTACATCCAACAGGTTTTCTTTTCAGTTTTCTGCTATGCTTTCTCAACAATGTCATTTTGCAGTTTGTGTTGAAAGATCTTTGATTGTCAAATAGAAACTGCTAAGCCAAAGAAGTAATCAGACAGGAAACTGGTGAATGCTGCTCCAACCAATTGAATTTTCAGCAATGAAATACTATAACTGTAATAATCAAAGCATATGCAGTTCTTACTGTACATTTCAACATGAACTTTGAAATCACAACCCAAATAAATGAACCCATTAAACCAAATGAACTTGTTGGCTTAACCCCCCCACCTGTTCTAGCTGATTCAGTTACTGACTGTGTGTGTGCCCAAAGTCTCCTTGGTCCCAAACTGATCCTGGCTTCTCCACTACCTGAAATACTTAATACTCCAACCTACAGACTTATCTAGAAAGTTTAGGGGAAATGACAGGGGATAATTGTAGAAGGCCATCAAAAAGAGGGAGTTTGTAACCATGAGAGACCTAGGATGCCTATCCACTCAATGTCACAAAGGAATGGAGCAAAAGTGAGTTTTAATCCATTATTTCTCATCCCAACTCTGATTACTGCTCTATGTATAAAAGAGTGGCCCAAAATCCAGGTGGCTGTTAAACCTGTAATGACAACAAGGAAATGTTATTTAATGTAATTCAAAAGTGCATTTCATTTCCATCTACCAGTTCTTTTCAGGATATCAATAGACTTTTCCCTTGCTAGATCAGTAGCTCTCGCAGTTTATAGTGAATGGGAAGAGAAGCCAAGAGATGAGATACCTTGACTATTTAAAACTGTCTTGATCATGTCAATAGCTTCAAGCAAAGTCAGAGGGTGCCCTTTTGGGTGTTAGAAGATGAGATTGTTGGGCTCATGTTTGTAACTGGAGTTGTTGAGTGCCATAGCCCAGTGAACTGAACCTAACAGCAATGCTTCTTTGTTAATAAAAATTAACTGGCCTTTGCCTGCTTGATTTGTTTTAGATTTTGTTTGCCAAATGACCACTTGTTGTTGTGAAATTATGACATCATTTCAATGTACTGAGTTCACTAGGTCAGAAAATCTAAAGGCTCCCACTTGCATCCATGCGAAAAATGCAGACTAAAACACTAAGAAGTAGAATTGTTAAAATGAGTAACTGTGCACCCGAAAGTTTTCTGAAGTCTCATGAAAAAGCTTTTATATGGTTCCATCCTGTGATTAATTGGTTAATTGTCCATTGACTTGAGAATACTGGTAAATTAAGAATCAGGCTAATCAAGTTAGTGCAGATGTTTGAAGCTTGAAGAAAGATGGGGGTTTCCTAATGTCCATCTGCGTAAGATTAAATGGATGATCCATTCTGTGGACCAGTGCCTACCTGCCTTGGGTTGCATCAAACAGAAACTTACAAAGTTATTGAAGGCTGATAAGTAAGTTCTTCTGGTGTTGTGGGTCCAGGTGGTCATTAGAATAATCATCATCATTCTTCTTCAGTGAGCCACAGGTGGAGAGGAATTGAGGTAGGGAGTTGGCAGGCCTCTGAAGCAAGAGAATTGAACTTGTGAAACTGTAAATGTGACAAGCTGTCAGTTATTGACTTATTGCAACCTGGTACATGTTTACTAGAAAAAAAGAATTATTGATTTTTCAAACACAGTAGCACTAACTGCCTGGGCAGTGATTGTACCTTAGGGGATCATGGTAGTTAAGATATACACTACTGCTTGGTTGTCTGAGTTGAAAATAATTCTTTAATTTGACAGTTCTGCTCTTCACACATGCTCTGCTACCCAAATGGGAAATGGTTCCAAAAATATTACATCTTTTAATACCATTCTAGACCAAGTAACTGGCCAGTGTGCTGCAAACCACTTTCCTGCAAAGAAACCCCACCATGCCAGTGCCCACTGCATCATCTGTGTAGAGCTACAGAGATGCACAAGTTACCCAATCATTTTGCCATAGTGAAACTCCATTAAAATGTTGTAGTAAAATCCTCCAAAGCCTTAGATCCTCTTTGACTTTCTTGGGATGGGGGTACCCAAGATTATGCTTTTTCCTTCCTCTTAGAAAGTAGCCAAAGTTCTCATAACTGTCTTGCCTGGTTGGATTGCTCTGCATGCAAAATTGAGGGAGCCTAACAAAGATATGACTTGGCTCATTTTGCATGTTTTCTTGAGTACAAATGTTGTGAGCTTAACTTTTAACTTGATAATTTTTTCCCCACGCAGCCTGAAGGCTCTGTTGAGTATTTCAATTTTAATATGTAAGAAGGCCAACCTTTGAGAGGGGCTTACAGTTCTGTATGGAGACAATGGGACAACTGAGTCATTGCATAAATCCATGAATACATCCATAGCTGTCTTAGTGGCCTTCCTTCTTACACCAATAATCAGGAAATCATCCAAGCAATGTATTGCTGCTTCATTTGTAACCCTGCATTCCCAACACCATTGTATACCTGAACTAAAACTTTCAAACAAACCACAGGCTATCAAGCAGCCCATTGGCATTGCTATATCAAAATATAAACAACTTTTATGGGAAAAACAGTCTGGGCCAATCTTCTCACCTGATGGGCAGATGCCTGAATGCTGCTTTAATATTTAATTTTCCTAGTCAAGGGTCCTTAAATACTTTAATGGTGCTGGCTGCCTCATCTAAATTTGTGTATATAAATTTGGAGTCATCCCAGGGCCGGTCTTAGCCGAAATGGCACCCTAGGCAAAGTAGTACTCTGGCGCCCCTTAAGCCCCACCCACAACATACTCATGAAACACCCCTATTTGAGACACAGCCACAGGTAGGTCACTCCCCAAGAAAGCCACTCCGGTCATTTCCTTGAATTTAAATGCATAGGAAGAAAGATACCTTGTAATGTAGTTAACCTGCAACTACTTTAGTATGTATTTTCCAACTTTAAATACCAGAGACAGATCATGGTCAAATAGGGCCCTAGGCAAGGTAATAGACCACCTCCCAGAGCAGTCCCTCCTGCAGCAACCTTGTACCCCTCCTAGCAGCAGCCCCCTCCTCAGCCATTCCGGTGTTATATTATTTGGTTATTTCTCACCACTTAGCATGCATATGGTTCTCTTATTTGCTTCTGCAGTGATTACAGATATTGAAATAAAATAGCACAAGCACATTAAGCCATGTGCTAAACAAACAATATAGTCTAGCAATGAAAACAGACCAGCATGAGCAGTAAACTTATCTGCCCTTGAAACTCTCATTTATTGAAATGGCATAAAAACCCACATTCATAGAAAATGCATCTGGCCAGTGGAGAATTAAGTTTACCTTTGTGCTGTTTTCAAAACAGACTCCTTCCACACAGTTTTTTAGGGACATGTATACATGTATTTGTTCTTTGATTCACCTTATATTCCTTGCATAATACAGCACCACTTATTAGAATGTGTTTTAAATTTGTAGTTTTTAAACATTCTTTTAATAAGCAGTGAAACAAAATGTATGAACCAATAACTGCCCATTTCAACCATAAAAGGACACAAGACGTCTGTTCATTACAACCCACCACTATCAGTCAATAGGCACAATCTCTGCAGAAGTAAAATTCATCCGAATAATTATACACTAAACAGATTTGTAACTAATGAAGTGGCTGTTACTGGTAAACAACTTTACATTTCTGTTTCATCTACAAATTCAGTGCTTGCTGCTGTTGAAGAATTAATTGTCTACATTACATGAACGACTGAGAAAATGACAAGTTCATAGTTACTAGGCATCTTATAGAAACGAGGGCACACTAAGGAATCCAGAACCCCTATCCACCCTTAAAATGCAACAAATAATCAGCAACTGGGGCATTACATACCATGCATCCATACCTCTCAACCTCTTAGCACAAGAAATCTGAACAAAGCCTAAAATAAAGGGGGGGCAAAGAACTCCAAACAGGGGCACATTATAAATATTGCTCTTATAGACTTTTAAAGCTGCTAGAACAGCATTTGTCTTAGCATGACATTTTTGGAAGGAAATGAAGGCTGAAACTCAAATGTATGACATTTAATTATTTAAATCCTCAGTGATTTGCCAGCAAACCACAAATTTTATGAGGAATAGACCAAAAATATGAGGCAAAAATATATAATCAAACAGAGAGGTGTCGCACCATAAACTCAACACAGTCGGAAATGAAGGACAGATTTTTAGTAAAGTGTTCTTAAAGTTGAAGCTAGCAAAATTCAATATTGCTTAAATAGTAAAAAAAAACTTCCCTGGCACATTACAGAAACTAATGATTCATCATTAAGCAGAGATATACAAAAATAGAATGGTGCAGGTGAAGGTTATCCATATAAACATGGTATAGCAAAAACAATAAACAAATGGCAAAATCACATGTTATATACAGTGGTAAAATAGAACATTCACAGGAAGTTTCACCAGCTATGAGCATTGCGCTATGTAATCACATCAGTAATCAAGCAAAAAGCCAGTTATATGTGTAGACAAGTCACCCTAGCTACTTCCCAAACCACAATAGCTAAAGCACTGTCACCCTAGCTACTTCCCAAAGCACAATAGCTAAAGCACTGTCACCCTAGCTACTCAATAGCTAAAGCACTGTCACCCTAGCTACCTCTCAAAGTACATAGCTAAAGCACTGTCACTCCTAGCTACTCTAAGCACTGTCACCCTAGCTACTTCTCAAAGCACAATAGCTAAAGCACTGTCACCCTAGCTACTTCTCAAAGCACAATAGCTAAAGCACTGTCACCCTAGCTACTTCTCAAAGCACAATAGCTAAAGCACTGTCACCCTAGCTACTTCTCAAAGCACAATAGCTAAAGCACTGTCACCCTAGCTACTTCTCAAAGCACAATAGCTAAAGCACTGTCACCCTAGCTACTTCTCAAAGCACAATAGCTAAAGCACTGTCACCCTAGCTACTTCTCAAAGCACAATAGCTAAAGCACTGTCACCCTAGCTACTTCTCAAAGCACAATAGCTAAAGCACTGTCACCCTAGCTACTTCTCAAAGTACAATAGCTAAAGCACTGTAAAATCACGGAGACTTTCCTAAATCAAGAGATCAGAATGCCTACAGTGAATATAAACACTCCTTGCAAAGTAACACAGTACCTGCAGATTCAGATAAATGAGACAGGCTGAAAGATCCCGATAAATTCTGCCCTCAAGGTAATCTTGTTAACAAACACTGAAACAGTTTGTTAATTCTGCCCTCAAGGTAATCTTGTTAACAAACACTGAAACAGTTAATCAGAGGTGCATTGTTCCAGATTGGTTTAGGAGATGAGAGTGTAATCCTTACCGATATCCACTGTAGCCAGTATAAAATACAAGAACTCAATCGCAAAATAGCTTAAAATGATACTTGTTACAATTTTAGCACAAAAAGGGAGAGAATTGCAATAGTAAGATGGTCACGCATCACCAAGGAACTCTGGTATCTGCTGTTATGAGGGGCCAACAAAAGTATTGAAAGAAATGGCACAGATATGTTATAGGAGATTTTCAACCGGGCACACACATACTTTCTCTCCTCTGGCATACAGAAGCCCAGTTTAAACTTCCCAGACAGATGCATACATTTACCTTCTTTTTAAGCCGAATGATAACACACGTACACATGGAATTACCCCCCTCATAACTGAAGTGCTAGTTTATAGGTTCATAGGTTGGTACTAGGCTATCAGCCCTAGGGCCTACACAAGCCTAGCCAAACAATTCCCCGGATATTTTTTCCCACAATATTTACTTCCCTGGACCCCTGTCTAGCAGGGTGACTCATGTGATCCCCAGGGTGAATTTACTATCTCCCATCCAATCATCAAGGTTCCTCTTGAAGAGGGCCAAGGAGGCACTCTGGGTCAGGAACCTATCCCTCAAGCATGTTTTGTTCATTGTGATGACAAGGTTTAGATCCCTGGAGCATGTGGCTCTGAGGGATTGGGATTTCTTTAAGTGGAGCATGTCCAACAGCTCAGGGTTTGACATGGCCTTGTATGTTAAGCAGAGATTGCCTCAGAGTACACGATATGCCAGCGAGTATAACTGGGTTTTTTTAGATGGTCAGCATAGGGCATCTGCTTTAGGCCTGTGATTCTTTTAGTGAGGTATTTCTGTGGCCTTTCCAGCTGTTGCAGATGTCTTGTGAGGTACATACCAAACGGGGCGTTATACTCTATAACAGGTCTAATGAGGGATGAGTACAGTGGGACAATGACCTCCTTTTTTCTGGATGAAAAGCCCTTAGTGATGAGGTGTGCCACATAGAAGGATTTCCTGACTGTTGTGACAATGTGGTTATTGAAGGTGAGACCACTGTCCACCTGTGTCCCTAAGTCTTCTTCACACTTTCGGCATTTAGTGTACTGCCACCTATGTGGTAATTCATGGGTACATGTTTTTTCCCAAAGGGGATAACTATACATTTCTTGGCATTAAGCTTGAGCCCATGGCTCTGGCACCAAGCATCTGTTTCCATAAGGCCCTTTTGTAGAATATCCACATAATTTGGGGATTCAATAATGACTCCCAGTTTGCAGTCATCTGCAAACTTTGTTAGCCAGAGTTCCTTAGTGTTGGCCTGTACTTCAGAGAAGTAGATGCCAAACAAGAGCGGTACTCCACTTGTCTGGAGCTGGATTTGGAGTCGGCTACTTTTACAGTCTGGATTCTGTCAGTAAGCCAGTTGGCAACCCATCAAGTGATGTAGGGATTTATGCCCAGCTAAGTAAGTTTATCTGTATACATACTGCATTTGAAACACCATCAGTACACTGCAAGACTCAGATGTCATCCTCTCAATACGATGCACACAATATCACCTTTAAGTAAAATGGTGGGGGAGATGGTAATTGTGAAGAATACAGGACCATGTGCACTGCACATTATGAATACAGTATCTGTATATGACAGATGTGTCAGCATTATATGCAATTTTTACTTTCTGTAAGGCCATTATAAGTTGGGGTAGCACCCCATCATCTTCTGCCTGATTCTCAAGGAACAAGTCTAGAGGACCCCATTACCAAAAAATAAAATAACAGTTTGCCTCACAAGTACCATAAAACATTTCTATAAATAATGTTGCTGCAACATTGAGTTTCTTGACAGACTATGAAAAAGCAATTAAGTCACTAGCATAAAGTTTATCTTCACTAAGGTGGCAGCAAGTTGATCATTATTGACTATCATAAGAGAATCTCAAATTATAGATATACTGCGTGCACGCACTCTAATCTGGTCAAAGTCTTTGTCAAATTATGCCTTTTTGTAACCTCCTGGACTGCACTGGTTGGAAGCCATTATTGCTCTAGCCTATTGGTTTTGTTGCATTTCCTTTATTAACTCTAACTGGGAAGTGAGTGAAAACAAAACACGGAGTCCAACTCACATTCAGTTAAGATAAATACTTTCTGACCCAATGTGTATAATTGCAGAGCAATGACAAGGTAAAACATCCAAGAGACGATGAATGGATATGAAGAATCATAGCTCTCAACCAATTAGGGATATAACTCTTACTACTGCCATTAATTGTAATTCAATCACTACCTTTTCTCCAAAAGTCACCAGTTTTAGGTGGGATTAAGAGAGACAAAGCTAAAGTACAGGTAAAAATCAAAGATAGTTGAGAGGTTCATGAAAAATACGGTTTACAAGTGTGTTGCCATGCAAGCAAGTCCCATTTTTCTTCTGCACATCCCTCAAACAGTGCAGATTTACTCAAACTAAAGTATGAATGTCCTGTGTTGTAAGCAACTTGTGTAAAGGAGGCACTGCTGCATATATAAATAAATATTTTATTGTAGTATATGAGAGGGGCAGAGAATCAGAGGAAAATGATGGGCAAGGGAGACTGATGGAGGCAGGAGTTGGACACAGTGCACTTTTGTAGCACAAAGTAGAAGTTTCTGACTACACTCCTAATGGAGACTTTCACAAAACAGTCCCTTAACACTTCACACTGGGCACGAGACTGTCAGATTATATTCACAACACTAAATGTTTCCTTATTAAGCCGAGGGAACCACGAGTGGCCCCAATCATAAAACTTCAAATAACAAAAAAAAAAAAAAAAAAAACTCCAGACTACTTTTCCAGCCTTTAAATGGTACCATGGCCAAAGCCAAAACAATGACCTGAATCCCGAAATAACACTAACACATATCAGTACACGAAACAGATTTACCTGTACTTCTCTGTTTTTCACCACTTCTGATTTAACATTTACAGTCTAACGTACCAAACCAGCCACCTTCTGACCGGCCATTACAGCTGTTCAAGTCTCCAGCCTTAGTTAATTTCCATGCGCAACTTGGAACATCTTTACATCCACATCGGTGTGTACGTGATGCATGTACGTTCCTCCTTAAAGGAGAAGACTTCACTACCATGGAATGAAGATTTTTTTTTTTCCTTCTGGTCAACCTGCAGGTATAGAAGTGGGAGGGCTCTTGCTCTTCCCCCTTACACTATGATTCTGGCACCCTATTGTTTACGTATTTATTTTAATTAATTTACTGTTCATATTATGGGTTTGCACGTATAATAAGAAAAGTAAGTTAATTAAAATAAATAAAGGGAAATTGCGCCCTTTAGGAGGCTGACATATACGGCGCCCTAGGCGGTTGCCTAGTTCGCCTATGCCTAAGGCCGGCTGTGAGTCATCCTTAGTAACAGTGGTGGTTGGTGACTTCAAATCAAAGGGGGGCTGCAAGAGATAGCTGAATGGGTGGAACCAATGAGAAGGGGTGTAACCAACTAGAAAGGGGTGGAGCTATGCTAAAAAATGCAAAAACTGGGACTTTAATTAAACACGCTGCCCTGGGTGCCAAACCATCATTATGAGAGTCCAATCAAGACAAAATGAACTGTAGAAGAAAAAATATTTCAATGCATCAGCTACATGACAGCTTACTTAATATCTAGATGGCAACAAAAAGGTGGTGAGGCATGAAAAATAAATTACTTTTTAAATACATTACTGGAATGCCAGTCAAAATCAAGTATAAAAAAGCAAGCAGCACTTAAACCACTTCTCCTTGCACTGCAGTTCTAATTATAATTTAGATTCAGCTTTATAAAAGTACCAAGTAACATGCTGAAAGTAGCAATCTCTGTGATACCCCCACTTGTAAAAATGTTTCTTATCCAAAAAAGACCTGCTGCCTAACAACAACTATCTACTTGTTTCATGGGGAAAACATGATCAAAGTAAAAAATGAACAGCAAACAAGCTCAAGATAATTGCTTAAAGGATTACTGCACAGGTTATGGACCACACATGATAGATTGGCATTTTGTTTAGTTTACGTGTAAAGCCTGCAAAGATGACTGCAAGTCTCCAACAAATGTAATGAGGTTCTGAAAATACTGTAATCCTGTCCTTTATTACAAATACTATCATATGTATTTCAATACCCAAGGCTTATATGCCATCTAGTTATGTAAATATTCTCTGCATGGCAACAACAAAAAGGCTTTTACAACAAAAAGGCCTTCAATGTTAGTAATTCTTTAACAGTATGCTTATTAAAGCTTACTTGCAGCTTACAATCTCAGACAAGCTTACCTGATGGTCATTAAAGCATTGCTAGTTAAACACAGACCAACAGGTACTGCAACAACATGCATTTTCTGAATAAGAAGCATAAATCAACAGTATAAAAATATGACAGAAAACCAGAACATTCTGCAGAATCAAGGGCAGATGAAAAGCCACTGTAGTACTTGGGCTACCTTGGATGGAGGGGTACTCTGCACACTTACACTGTATAACTGCTCCTTGCCTTGCTTGAACACATCCAGAGTCACAACAAGTACGTCACAATTTGAAATGTTTCTGGCTGATGGTGATGGCCCTGACACATTTGTCATACCTCTCAACCTCAGAGCAAGAAATCTGGACAAAACCATAAATAGAAGTGGGACAAAGGCCCAAAAATAAGGACAATTTTAAATATTGCTCTTATAAACTTAGAAAGATAATAGAATAGTAGGTCTTGCAGTAGTATGAATTTTCTGAAGGGTATGAAATCTGAAACTCAATTGTCTGTCATTATTTTCTAACTTCAGTCTTTAATGATTTGCCATTAATTTGCAGGAAAACCACAATTTTATGAAAAACAGACCAAAGATGTGATGCAAAAATATAAAATAGCCACACAGTACAGCTGGGAAGCTGTCAAAGAAGGGACACTTTTTTAATATTAGTACTGTGAACTTGAGCAGCTGACAAAATAAGAAAAATCTACATGCATTTCTGAAATCAAAAGTAATCTATAACTCTGATCATTACAATTACTTATTAATTGCAAACCCTCCATGATTTTTTCCAAATTTGCCATTTTGCGGAGGGATTATTAGGGGGAGAGCAACACTTTGAGCCAAAATCGGGGACAGTTGAGAGGTTTGGATATACCTAATTCTATAAAGCAATTTATTTGCATGTACCTCTCACCCTCTTAACACAGAGAATCTGGACATGACCAAATATATTGGGGGAACATACAAACAGTACTTAAAATTGCTCTTGTATAAACTTAGACAGTTGACAGAATAACAGGTCTTGCTTTAGCATGCATTTTTCTGAATGGTATGAAGTCTGAAACTCAATGGCTGTCATTATTTAGTGACTTCATTCCTAAATGATTTGCCAGAAAAAAAATTATGAGGAACAAACCAAAAATAAAAAGCAAAAATCTATTCATTCTGCAAAAATCTGGACAGCTGAGAGGTATAGTTCAGCTAGGACTGTCTTTGAGTTTGGTCGAATGGGGCTGCCACCCCTGTCCTCAGCCATTCTAATGTCCCATTATTTGGCTATTTCACCCCATTTACCATAAACACTATAATGTGCATAGTGTTTTACTTCTATGATGATTTGGATTTCATTTAAAAGTTATATTTTACATTTTACAGCACAAACACTAATAGACATCTGCTAAACAAAGCAATGCAGTCTCACAATGAAAACAGACTTAGCATTAAAACTTCTCTGACCTTGAAACTCACATTAATTGAAACAGCATTGAAACCCACATACAAAGAAAATACATCTGGCCAGTGGCAGATAAAGATTAACTTTGGGCTGTTTTCAAATCATAGGCTCCTTGCACAGGAAACATACATGTATTCTTTGATGCACCTTCCTGATTGTATTAAATTATATTCCTTATATAATACAGTACAGTTGTTAGAGGGTGTTTTAAAGTTATTGTTTTGAATATTTTTCCAGTAAACAATGAAACAAAATGCATGCACCAATAATGACTAAACTGCCCAATTTAGAACACTGCCATCATAAAAGTCTACTCAAACTTCTACAATCCACCAGTATCAGTAAATATGCACAATCTCTGCATTAGTAAAAGTAATCTAAACAATTCCACATTAAAGAGATCTGTAACTAATGAAGAGGTTGCTGCTAGCAAACAATGTTATATTTCATTGTATTGTCTACAAATAAAGTGCCTGCTGCCCATGAGGAATAAATTGCCTGTTTTACATTAAAAAACTGATAAGCTAGTAATATTGCAATAGGGAATGGATGGCAAACTGATATCAGGTTCATAGTTACTAGGTATCTCCACCAAAGAGGACATTCTCATGATTGCAGCATCCACCCCCTTTAAAAGTACAACACAGTACAGTAGCAGCAATGTATCTACATACTGTGGGAGTAGAACTCACAGCCTTCTGCATCAAAAGCAAGTACACTACCTGTTGTGCTATTAACAACACAAGTAAACCCAGCATAAGCAGCACTAAACTTATCTTCCCCTGAAGCTCTCAGCTCCTTGTAAAATCCACTTGACACTCAACTGTATCTTTCAACTTTGCAGCACAAGAAATCTGTAAAAAGCCAAAGCCCAAAAACCAGGGACACATTTTAAACATTGCTCGTATAATCTTGGAAAGCTGCTAGAATAAAATACTGTGTTATGACCATGCATTTCACTGTCAAGTCTTGAACCCAGGACTCTGTGGACGACAGTTAGAGCAACATACCACCATGCCAAATCAGCTGTTTCCTGAAAAATTGGAAGACTGAAACTTAAACGGCTATCATTTAGTGAATTCAGTTCTCACCATAACTCTCAACCTCTTAGAACAAAACACCTGGACAAAGCTAATAATGGGGGAATACAGTCCCAAAAATAGGGACACATTTCAAATATTGATCTTATAAACTTAGAAAATTGCTAGAATAAAAGGTTTTGTGTTGCTATGTACTTTCTGAAGACTATGAAGTCTGAAATTCAAATGTATGTCATTATTTAGTGAATTAAATAAAAAAATACAGATTTTATGAGGAACATAACAGAACAAAAATATGAGGCAAAAATTTGAGCAGTTTTCACAAGTGATGGTGGGTAGAGAATTTAGGCTCTTGCTACCTGCACCCAAGGTACAGGGTTTGAGTCTGAGTTATTCTCTAACCACTACTGTTGCCTGAGTCTCTCTAGCCACCAGGTATGTTTATCTGGGACATTCACACACACACACAAACCACCCTAGTGGCACTTAGAAACCCCACAGTCAAAACACTCCATTACCATACATTCTGGATAACAATTCAAACTGCTGTTCATGCTGCATTTGACTGGCAAGGTAATAGTCTCATGGTCATTTATTTTTGTTTGGCAACAGGGTTGTCTGAAAAGTCTTCAGGTGCACTTGCCTGTTAAAGGGTGTCTCACTGATGTAAGTTTTACAGATATACTTGATACATGCAATACCAAAGTTCAGGTGTGCCTGAATGACCTACCTGAAGTGGGCAGTAAGAGTCTGTTCAAAGTTGTCTCAGTACCAGCCTCTATCTCAGAAATAAAAGAGCTAAACATTTGCTTGCTCTCTGCAGTGACAACCTTCTATGCAGTGATCTACCTGCAGTGTGCAGCATCAGCCTATTCAGGTAATTCTCTGTGATGTAAAGGCTTCTCATGTACCTTCAGTGTGAAGGAATGTCTCAGTAATGTAAGGGCTGCAGATGTACCTACAGTGTGTACTATCATCCTGTTCAGGTGTATTTTATTCATCTACCTGTAGTATCAACCTGTTCACTAATCTTAAGGGTTTACTGTTAGAGGACTTAAACAAATATACTGAAACCAAACAGCAGTAATCTAGAAAACCAAATTACTAATTCCTTGACTGCATTATTCCATAATTAATACAAAGATTACATTTCAACACTGTCTCATATTTTAGCAGAGCAGATAATGCTTACACTGTAGAACACTTCAAATAATACAGGTACTCAGTAAAACTCTAAATTAAGCATTTGCATTCTATAAATAATCATTTAATTTCTACAGATTTGTAATAAAATCTCAACACTCAAATAACAGTCCACATTACTTTTCCTACAGGACCCTGAGTACTTTACAAAAGAAATAAACCAATGTTTATACACCATAGACATCATTGTTAAAGTGTGAAACATTAATGTACAAAAATAAGTTTGCGAAATTGGGGGCAATAATCAACAGGAAAAATACAAGCTACCAAAATGGAAAAAGAAAGAAAATGAACTGATGAATATGTTAAGGTGTAATGCCTGGATACTGAAAGCCTTGAAAAAAATATTTTTGCAAGTCACATACTCCAGACATCTTTCCACTTATATATGCTTGCTATGTCAGAGATTAGTATGATTTCAAACGTTGTGTATAAAGTAAATATCTGTCCTTAATTCAATATTGTGCCACATCAGTTAAAATATATAAGCAGGGGGTGTTTAGGGGATGGAGCTCCACCTCAAAAATGACATGTCACCATAACTGCCTGTCTTGTTTAAACATGTGCTATTTGCAACTAGAGAAGATATACTGATATTCTGTATGCAAAAAATTCATAACTTTTTTCACATTTGGGAAATGGACTATTCTGCCTTAATGTTTTCCTTCAAAATCACTTCAGTTTTCTGTTGTAGAACCATCTTAATGATGAAAGAAGAGCTTCAGATTTACCTGCGGTGTGAAGTACCGTCATATCCAGGAGTGACTTGGAAATGTAAGCGCTATAGTGGCACTTGGAGTGTGCAGTATCAGGGCATTCAGGAATATCTCAATAGCCTGGTCACATGTGAAGCCAACTTTTAATCGTGCGAAGTGCAGTAACCTAGCAGCAAAAAGTTGGACAAGAGCTTCAGTGTGCTAGTGTAGGTACAAGTCTCTGGCAAGGTATAACAAGCCTTGCTTGCACAATGGTAATCATTAATGCCAGGGACACATCATTATCTCAACAGAAAAGTCATACTTTGGCTTAAATTACATAACTAAATAGTTAGTTCCACACTGATGTATTTAACAGACATTCAAACACCGATATAAACACAACTAATAATATTATAGCAATGCAATAAGCAAGTCATACATGCACACACACACACACACACACACACACACACACACACACACACACACACACACACACACACACACACACACACACACTCACACACACCAATACCTGTTGAAAGTCCCAGCCAGCTCCATTTGTTGAAGGATAAGTCCCAGCCATTGGCAAGCTTGCAAGCAAGTCCCATAATCCAAACGTAAACATTCCCACTAGCTCTAGCCAGCTCCTGCGATGAAAACATTCCTGCGAGAACAGGCTGGATATCCAGCCTGCAGACATTGCAGCCCAGTCCCCTTCCAGTCTGTGCGGGTTTAACCTCACAGACTTCTGGGCATTTCTGCAGTCTGCTGCCTTCTGTCTAATCCGGACTACTCTTAACTCAGTCCGGATTAGTTCCAGGAATGCGTGCATGGGTGTGAGTTCCGGGAATGCTTACATGCATGTGCGGAGTCTGTTCCAGAAGTGTTATTTTTTTTTTTCCTGTTTTATTTTCTTTTTTCTGTTTGTTTTTCATTTTTAGCTGGGGGGTTGCAGTCCTGCAGTCCAATAGGATGAGCTTCCCCTGCTTAGTAATGAAATCATTAACTGAAAGGCCTGAAGAGTATGAAAGATGGTATATTAATCTAAAAATTTCTGAATTTTTCTTGGGGATTAAACCAAAGGGAGATGTCTTGAATTGTATCCATGGTGAAGTGAGGTATGGGTTGATGACTCTGTTCAACTGAATTTCATCTTTTCAACTCTGTAATCTTTTCCTATTGTGGATTTTAGATTTTTAGCTAACTTAGTGTTAAAGGGGGAATTGAATTTTAATGAAAAACCTTCTTTAAAGCATCAAATTAATGTGCTAACTGCTAGGCAGTTAGGATAGTCGAATAGAGCTAATTTCAGCTCTTTTACATTAATGGGAGAGTGTGCTAATGGGAGCCTCGTGCCTGTCTGAAACTTTGAAATCATGAAGAAACTTCTCCCTCAGGCAGTGAAAAATTGTTTTACTGTCTGCTTGAGTGTGTTATGTAAGTTTGCAGTGTTAGCCTGACTTAATTTTTGTCAGCAGTTGAAAGCCAGGTATGGCTTATTGCAGTGGGTGCAAATGTGATTAAATCAACAGTTCACCAAGAAACAGCATCTGCTGTTATAAGCCCAGCAGGATTTCTGTTCTAAATTCCCTTGAGGGGGTTTTGTGTGATTCTGTGGTACCTTCTCTAACACTGCACTTATCCAAGTGTCAGGATGTCTTTGGTCTCATGTAAAAACTTTATTTAAAGCCTTGAGCTTCCTAAACATTGGATTGTATACTAGCCAAACAGTTCTTCCTTTTGCATGAGGGGCTTCTCTGATTGTCAGGAGGAAAGAGGAGATCAGTTGTAAAGACAACTGGAGTTTTTTCCCTAATAAAACTGCTGAATAGAGTAAGAAACCTACTGTCTGGTTGTTTCACATTTATGGTGTAGTTTTTGAGTTACTGACATTCCCTAATGATGTCAAGGCTGCTGTGAGATTCCTGGCTTATCTTTAATGGATTTTGCAATATGTGATAATAAGTGGTTGCTGTTAAGGGTGCTACTAGTTGAGGATGCATCGTCCCAATTGTTTGTTAGGTATAATGAGGATGATAGTGACAGGGGACTCATACCTATTGAACCTTCTTCAGGTTGTTTTGTTATATATGGGGGTGCATTTTGCTGTCTTGATGACTTATCATTAAACCTGATACTTGTTCTGCCATAATTGTGCAGGTTGGATCAAAACCTTTTTGTAAAACTAAATCATATAATTTCCCTCTGCTGACTTCTGAAAAATATTCTAAAAATTCATTCAAATACTCATCTTTGTCTGTTTAATTATAGTTTTAGTGTCTCTGCTTGCTATTTCTTTTGATGATTCATTACCTGTTAAGTCATCTTTTGAGGTTTCACTGCTACCTTCCATTACTAAGTCTGCCATGGAAACATTTATCACTCCTTTTTGTGTTCTTTTCCTGATCTTCTTAGGCATCATTTCAGCATTTGGAAGAATATCTAGTTTAGCTGCCACCCAGCTCTTTTCAGACCCTACAAATTAATTTGTTTCATTGGCTTCAAAATATGGAAACGTTCTTCTGTGTCTGATGATATTTTAGCCCATCTAGCCTTTAGCTGTTGCAGATTTGTAGAAAATATAATAAAGAATTTTTTTTTTATTAAGTGCAGATCCAATTAGGCAAGCAAAAAACTACTAATTATACTTTAATAAATTATGGAAGCGATTAGTAAGTGTATTTGTATACCTAAGTTCCTATTCTTCTTTGTTTATTGATATTATTTTACTGTTGCCCAACTGAATAACTATATTAATGGGTGATTTCTACTTTTTGAATTTTTTTATTGTAGATTAATTTCTTCATTGTAATAATTTGATATATATATATATATATATATATATATATATATATATATATATATTTGGATCCACTTCACTTATATATTTGGATCCACTTCACTTACCCGAACACCCACATCACCGACTTTCACTTTACTGAGACGAATACACCGACAAACCAGAAGACCGAAACACCGACTTCTGACTCGAGGTAAGTAACCGCTTGGCCATCCCGAAAAAAAAAAAGAAACAAAAGTAAACCCACCCATGTGGGGGGCTTCACTCCCTAACTAAATATACCAACTTCGAGATCGCTCTACCGCAGGGGTAAGGGGCAGAGTTCAACTGGATGGCCAAGTGGTTACTTACCTCAAGTGGAATGTCGGAGTTCCAGATGTTGGTCTCCTGGTTTGTCTGTGTATTCATTTTGGCAAAGTGGAAGTCAGTGATGTGGATGTTTGGATAAGTGAAGTAGACCTGTGTATATATATATATATATATATATATATATATATATATATATATATATATATATATATATATACATACATACATTTGTCCCCTGGACAATTTTTGTTCTCTTACTGCATAGCCAAACTATGGAACTCTCCCACCTCCCTTCGTAATACACCTAACCACATCAGCTTCAAATCCCTACTATACTCCTACCTGTCATCAAATTGGATATGTTCCTGTTCATCTCCTACTTGAGTCCCCCCATTACCGTTCATTTCAGCAGCCCCATCATCTCTCCACCTAGCAACCTTACACTCAAATAAACCTCTACCTCCTCTCCAAAACGTCTACTAAGCATACTTATCTTCTGCTATATCTTCCTCTACTTCCATCTACTTCTGTAAGTTAAGTTAAAAAAAAAAGTTTTTATTCTCCAAATGTTAAAGTGCTACAGCTTGAATATGTATTTTGTTTTGCTCCACTGCCACTCAAGCCACTCTGTATTCAAACATAATTACTTTCATACTTTGTACTTCATACTTTACGACTTTGTACTATTTTATCAATATTGTATATTATATTGTCTATGTAATTCTCTAAGAACTCATGTACTGTATTGTATCGCCTATGGAGCTTTTCTCCCTGGGCCTCCACTGAAAACGGGCTCTTCTTGGCCCAGTGGACTTCCCCAGTCATCAAACTGTAATAAATAAATAAATAAATAAATAAATAAATAACTATAACTATAACTATAACTATATATATATATATATATATATATATATATATATATATATATACATGGAGCTATGTCAGAAGTTTTCAGAAACCCGAAATTTATATGGTCGAGACCATATGATCGAGTAAATTTCCCAATCCTCACTGTACCGCAATCTCCATTCAAAAGCTTTGGGTTTTGAAAAACTCGATCATGGGTCTCAACCATGTGAATTTCAAGTTTACTGACTAAAAGAAGCGGCAGTACACAGACCAAGTAAAAAACGAAGGCAAATGCTGTGAGCAAAAAGTTCCAATATAGAAACTATTAATGCTATAAGAAATACAAAACTATAATAATATACAAAAGCCCTAGCTGGAAGACAATACATATTCTTGATGAAAATTGTTGATAAAAAAAATATATATATTAAAGTAATAGAAATATATTTCTAAACCATATCATAGCATAAACATAGATTTCAACCTCAATACAGAGGACATAGAAATGCTATCATTCAATCCTGGAGGGTGATAGGCATCTAGTTTAATTTGCCACTTTAATTCAATAAACTCCAGGAAATTGTCCACTGCCCCCCCCCCCCCCCCTGGACCCAAATCAACCTGTTCTAATATGAAAAATCTAAAGGAATGATTGGGATTCCTACAAATGTGTCTATAAAGTATTTCTTATAGCATTAATAGTTTCTATATTGGAACTTTTAGCGGTATATATATATATATATATATGTATATACATATATATATATATATATATATATATATATATATATATATATATATATATATATATATATATATACACACACACACACACACACACACACACACACACACATATATTTTTAGGAACAAGGAGGATGTGATGTAGAGTCTTTCAGATGATTGGCCAGGGCTATTATTTAAACCAGGTTTGTCAGCATTGCTTTATTCTGATGAAGTCATTTACCTGAAGAAAACGCTTAAGTTTTGTCTCCAAGAAGTGTTGTTAAGTATTAAGTGTTGTTTTCAAGAAGTGTTGTCAAGTACTGTTTTTAAGAAGTATCGCTGCATAAAGTGTTTCTTATTACTTTTGGAGTCATTTTTGCTCACAGCATTTGCCTTCGTTTTTTTACTTGAATTTCAAGTTTGTGAAAACTCGATCATCTAATAGGGACCCATATATCTACATACATATGTGTGTGTATATATATATATATATATATATATATATATATATATATATATACACACACATACATATATATATATTAGGGAGATGTCCTATGTGGTTACCTTCATGTTTATGTTGTGATGTGAAAGTTTTTGTCTAGTGCTACCTTTTAAAATTATTTCAGCTGTGTGAATATTTTTTTTTATTTTTTTTAATATTATATTATGTTCCTTGTGGGAGTGAGAAATAAACCTGTACCTCGTGTTTGGGAGGTAAGCCTTGAACATTATGGTGACCCACACAGCCCAATGAAATTTTTGACATCAAAACTATGACTAGTGGCTTAAATACCAATCAAAGATAGTGGTACAGTTCTGAAATTAACACTAACTAAACTTCCTTTTTTAACTTATAAGTGGCTGCAGATTCTTATGCCTCTGAATCAAAGCTAACTGAAGTGTGAAGCCTCGCATACAACGTGCTTTGTGAGAGAAATTAAAACTGCAGGTATTGACAGGCTTTTCTGTTGTCAACAAATGCCTTCTGGCTGTGTCAGTCTCAGCTCTCCCTTTATGCCAGTCCCTTAAATAATTAAAATCCTCATCTCATCCAATTGTTACTGACATCCTTGCACTTTGAATGACTGAAAACTTCCTGCTTTAAGCTACACTCATCAAACTCACTGCAATCAAGGCATTCTTAACAAAGTGCATGAACTATTAATTTTATATTTATTATTGTTGTTCTCTGTTGCTGTTTTTATTTATAAATGTATACTATATGATATATGACAATTCTTGTTTGAAAACTGCCTAAATAGATACTGCTTACCCTTTTGACTTTTACCACAAAAAATCTTTGTTTCTTATAATATAGAAGAAAACACCAGTTCTATTTGCAAACTATTTAACTGTATCGAATAAAACAATCAATTAAATTAGGTAGATTGTGTCTAAACTTTAAGTATAGACACATAAATGTACTAGACATTACCATCCTGGTCACTGGTGACTGAGGCCCCATCTATAATGTGATTCCCCTTACTTAGGTAGGAATTTCTTACAAAAAATGATTGCCAGAATATGGGAAATAGCTGTGGCTTTGGCTTAAATGGGGAAAGAGATAGCATGAGTGGAAGACAGTAAGCAGTTTTCTTGACAATAACAGTGCTGCCAGCAAATCACAATTGTCATTTGACAGTTTGCTTAGAACACTTTTGAACTACTATGCTGGGTTATTCTTGACAACTTAACTGGTGGTATTTGGGGTAGAATGCTGGAACACTGGCAATCTGTGGGTGGTTTTCTTGTTACTGAGCAGCTAACTTGCTGAACTGCTTAGCTACTGTGTATGTGATTGCTGTTTTCCCTTTCTGAGCTGCTGAGCAGTAGGCTTATTTGGTGGTCTAGTGTTTGGCATTTAGCATGTTTGATTTCATTAGTCTGTTTTATTCCTCTACAGTGTTCCAGTCTCATATATATTTTTTGACTTTATTATTATTTATTCTGACTAATTGTTGCTCATTACACTCTTGACTGTTAAAAAAAAGAAAACATGTTCTCTGCTACTAGACAGAAAGTAATTGGAACTTCTAAATCCTTGCACATATTCAGTCAATTCAATAACCCAGTAGAGAATGTCACTTCTTTTAAATATTTTGGAACCTGTTTTGACAACTCATTGAACTTCCATATCCATCTGGAGAATCTACAGAAAAAAATAACTTACCCTTGTTCTGGGCCAACCCCCCGGTATTTCCATCTCTTTTCTTTTCTACTAGAATTGTCATAGGCAAGGGTATTTGCTGTCCCAACGTGAATATGCTCTTCCTGTCATAGCTGCTGTATCTAAGAGAAATTTAACAGCCATTCAATTCAAACCCACCATTTATCACCTTCTCCCCAAGAAATAAACCCAACTGTGTAATCACGAAAGAAGCAAAAAATAGCTTCCAGTCAAGCAGAAATCCAGTAAGTTGTATGTGTATTTTCCTCATTTATAAACGAGAAAGACATCTTAGACAACAAATATATTATAAAGAAACTTTATTTAATCGAAAGATTATTGTTCAAAGAATACTGTACCTTGTTATGATTGTACAGTTCATAGGTAGGTACTAGGCTATCGGCCCTGGGGCCTATACAAGCCCAGCCAAAAAGGCTTTTGCCACCCAAGAAAATTATTTTCCTGTGCCACTGTTGAGCAGAGCACAGAGGTGATCCCTGGGGTGAATTTCCTATTTCCCATCCAATCATCAAGATTTCTCTTGAAGAGTGTTAATGAGGAGCTTTGTTTGATACAGATAGGTAGTTTAGTCCAGAGTATGGGAAGTCTTTGGGACAGGAATCTATCCCTCCGGCATGTTCTGTTTAATGTGGTGACAAGGTTTAGGTCCCTAGAGTGTGTAGCGCGGAGGGATTGGGATTTCTTTAAGTGGAGCATGTCTGGGTTTGACATAGCTTTGTATGTTAGGCAGAGATCACCTCTGAGTAGGCGATATGCGACGGAGTAAAGCTGGAGTTTTTTGAGACGGTCTGTGTAGGGCATCTGTTTGAAGCCAGTAATCTTCTTTGTGAGGTATTTCTGCGGCCTTTCCTGTTGTTGTAGATGTCTTGTGAGATACATACCAAAAGGGGCATTGTACTCTATAATGGGTCTAATGAGTGATGAGTAGAGGGGAACAATGACCTCTTTTTTTCTGGATGAGAAACCTTTTGTGATGAGGTATGCCACATAGAAGGATTTTCTGACTACTGTGGCAATGTGATTATCAAAGGAGAGACTACTGTCCACCTGTGTCCCAAGGTCTCATCAGTTTCAGTGTTAAGTATACTACCGCCTATGTTGTAGTTCATGGGTACAGAGTTTTTACCAAAGGGGATGACAATGCACTTTTTGGCATTGAGCTTGAGGCCATGGCTTTGACACCAGGCATCTGTCTCAGTGAGGCCCTTTTGTAGGATGTCCACATCGTTAGGAGTTTCGATTATGGCTCCTAGTTTGCAGTCATCTGCGAACTTCATTAGCCAAAGAACTTCTGTGTTAGCCTGTACTTCAGAGAAGTAGATACCAAGCAGGAGAGGACCTAGGACTGAACCCTGTGGTACTCCACTTGTCACTGGTCTGAAGTTGGATTTGGAGTCTGCTACTTTCACAGTGTGGGTTCTATCAGTGAGCCAGTTGGCAACACATCTTGTGACATAGGGATTTATACCTAGTTTAGTGAGTTTATCTATAATTCCAGAGTACGGGATAGTGTCAAAAGCCTTGGCAAGATCTAGATAGGCTGTGTGAACTACCTTACCCTTGTCTACGGCTTTGGTGACTGCTTCAAAGAAGTCTATCAGGTTTAGGAGACATGATCTACCTTTTACAAACCTGAACTGCATGGGATCTAGAGTTTGGAGATTACCAATATCTTTGTTTATAAGTTCCATGATGATACGTTCCATGGCCTTGTAGACCAGGCTCATTAGGCTAATGGGGTGGTAGTTCCCGGGGTCCGTGGTGGCTCCCCCCTTGTGAAGTGGGATAACCGTTGCTGTGCACCATTCAGCAGGCACAAAGTCTGAGGTGAGGCTATGATTGAACATGGTACTTAGGTGGGGTGCCAGTTCATTCTGTAGTTCATGTAGAATGCAGCCTGGGATGTTGTCTTGTCCCATGGATGCTGTGTTTTTGGCTTTGGAGAGTGTGGTTTTTACATGTGCAGCCGTTATTACAGGAACTTTGCATTCTTCCGGTATAGAGATGGGCTCTTTAGGAGGTGAGAGGGGGGTAAAGTTAGCACTGAACCTATCTGCCAGGATGTTGGCAATATCTGTTGGGTCTGTATATCTAGTGCCATTGTGCTGTAACTCAAAGCAGATCTGAGTGTTGCCATTGAGATTCTTGACATAGCTATAGAACGCTTTGTGGTTGTCTTTAGAATCAGTGGTGATTTTGTTTTTGTAACTAGCTTTGGAGGATTTTATCAAGGATCACAGCTTCTTACTGAGGCTGACCAGGGAGCTCCTCCACTTGTGGGATTTTACTCTCTTTTGCAAGAGTTTTTTCCTTCTGTTGTACAGTTTATTTATGGCAGGGGACTACTAGATTGGCTTCCTTTTTTTGGAGGATAGTGTCTTGGTTCTGTTTGGGATAGCATGATCCATGCACTCATGTAAATGCTTATAAAGTGCAATTGTGTAGGATTCAGTAGTCGTAACTGTATTGTCCATTTGCATGGGTGTCATGAAGTTCACCACTTCTGTCTTAAGAAGCATGAAGTTGGCTTTGGAGACATTTTTTATCATGGTTTCCTTAATGAGGGGTGGAGGCAGGATGTGGATATCTAGGGTAATTAGCTTATGGTCGGAGCGGACCAATGAGGCGTTGACTTCAGGTGTGGAACACCGGTCACTCATATTGGTAATGACTAGATCCAGGATATTGTTGCCCCTGGTAGGGGTGTGGATAAGTTGATCCAGGGCATTGGAGTTTATGAATTCCAGAAAGCGTTGAGCAAAGGAGATGGTACATGAGTAGTTTTCCCAGTTAATGGTGGGGGTAGTTGAAATCGCCCATTATTAGGGTGTTTGGCTGAACCATAATATTTTCCAGTACATGAAGAAAAGAGGAGTGGGAATCCTGGGGGCATGGTGGGTGATCTGTAGCAAGCTACAATGTGGATTGCAGTTTTGCCCAGAGTTAGTTGCACTTGGATAACCTTGGCTGCATTATGCTGAGCAACTAGCCTGTAGGTGTAGATATCCTTAATGAATATGGACACACCTCTGCCTTTGGTGTTCCGGTCCAAGTTACATGGCCGAAAAGTGTGGTATGAGTTATAGCCTGGTAGTGCGGGGGTGCTCTCTGGAGCCTTGAACCAGGTCTCAGTCACGGCACAGATATCGATGTTCTCCATTTTAAGAAGTGCCTCAAGTGAGTCCATTTTGAATTTAGACTTCTAGCATTGAGTAGCATCACCCTCAGTTTTTGCTTGCCTGTTCCTGTTACGATGGTGAATTTGTCATTTAAACCTTGCCTAAAAAAGGCACTATAGGGGCGGCAAGAACCTTAGCCAGTATCCGGAATCCCAGGGGTGACAGGTGCAGGCCATCTCTGGCAAAGAATCATGGTCTGTTGACCATGTCATCCCAGGCAGACAGATACTGGATCCCTTTAGAATGGCACCAGAAGCTTAGTCAATTGTTGAAGTCAATCATTTTGTCTTTGTACTGCGGCATCATTCTGGGTGATGGCAGAATGCTACTCAGGGCTAGGGTCATACCTGCCTGGGCTAGAAGATCAGAGAGCTCTTCCATGTCTCTTTTCATGTAGTCCAGAGAGGTACATCTCAGGTCGTTCACACCAACATGGACAATGACAGACTCATATTTGTACTTGTTGTGGAGTGACCTGAGTGCATGGGTTATGTGGTGGATCCTGGCACCCGACAGGCAGCTGACAGTATGTTTGAACATATATAAATAAAAATAATTCTTTTAAGCATCCAATTACAGGAGAGACTTTTTTATTTTTGTTGTTTTGAAACATGTAGGTCATCTAACTTAGTGTATTTGGCCAATTGTGAATATTGTCCTTATTTTTATGTCGGCAAAACTACTAGAATGCTTAAAGTTCACATTCTAGTGCATCTCACTGACATATTACTACACATGCATTAGCTAAACGAATTATAGATAAAAACGGAATGTAGAGGTTTACGATTAGAGTCATTGATTTTGTTACTCTTAGTATGTGTGGTGGTAACAGTAACTTGAAGGTTGAGTGTTTAGAATACAAGTGGATATATTATTTAGCTCTTGATAAGCATCCGAGATTAAATGGCATGATTAGTATTAAACCAATTTTAAAAACTAGATCTTTAATTGTTTAAACTAAGGGCTGCTTTCTTACTGGTTGTTTAAATATGATGTCACTTTCTTGAGTATTTAAATGCTGTACTGTATGTTGCATTTTAAACATAGACAAAGAGTTTATCTCAAACGCTATGGTCAATAATCATGTATTACCCTTAATGAGAATATCTGGGATCATTCCTTAAATAGTTTGACTGGACCCATGCATGGGATAAAACATTTAGGAGCTGTCTTTGTCTGTTAGTAGTACAGTGGGCAGTCTTTGGGTAAATTATCTATTTTCCATCCATAGATCCAAGTTATACTTGAATATGGACAGGGATGAACTTTGTTTTATGTGGATGGGGAGACTGTTCCAGAACAGTGATATCCTCTCCTGAGATATATCTGTCAATTCAAAGCATTCTGTTAATGTTGTGGAAGAGGTTTAGATCCCTATACTGAGTATTTCTGATGCCATTTGACTTACTGATGTGCAGTAAATCCATCAGTATTGGGTTGGAGGATGCCTTGAATGCCAGACACAGGTCACCTGTTAGCAATATGTAGGATACTGTGTGTAGATCAGAGTAGATGTGATGTAGCTTTAAGAAGCATGTCAAAGGCTGAGTGTGCAAGTATAAATGCCAGGCATGTGCTATTCTTAGTGCCATTTTGAGAGTGCAGCCAGAGAGTAAGCATGTATGATTTCAGCTGTTAGTTTGTATATAAGTTACTTAAGTTAAAGTCAGTAAACTTCTATCATGATGTGTTTGTATAAAATAAAGCTGCTTGAACAGAACTCATGAAGAGTCTTCTACTGTGTCCAAAGTAGGAGAGCTGCATGATGTCAGAACCAGGATCACAGAGAATAATATTCAGAGCCATGAGGCACAGAGATGACAGTGAAGGTAAACTAAGAGAAACGAGCATGAAAAAGAGCCAGAAAAGAATTAAAAGTCATACGAATTCGCACAAACTGCTTATTTTATAAATAAGAAAAAAGGGGGGCATTACAAGGGCACAAACCACATTATTAAACAAGCAGGAGGCACATAAGATTTATTAACTAGGGGAAATGTTTAAAATAAAGATATTTGACAAAAGGATTACTAGAAAAGCAAAATGAGCATGTTTAAACAAAACAAGTGTGTTTAAAGCAAAATGAACATGTTTAAGGCAAATCAGGCAGAAAAGTGCAATGGGCATGAAAAGAGATTAAACAACCACAATTAATATAATAAGGGCAATAAAGGGCACATTAAGCATAAATAAAGCAAGTTGACTGCATGTTTTTTGGCAAAGTGCTGTGTTTTGGCATTTCTATGACTTCATATTGTACCAAGGACATAACTAAAGTTATTCAAAGTATCTCTAAGTGTGTAAAAGTGATTACAGTGTGTGTTTATTACTGTGTATGTATTCCAAAGAGTTTATTTGTGTGTAAAGTGCAACTATTTCATGAAGTACAGTCAAAGTATAGCCATTTAGAAAAGTTTCTTGTGCTGGGAGTGTCTTTTCACAAAGTGCCACCATTACAGAGTGTTTCGTGCACTGTAAAGAGTTGTCTAGCAAAGTACTGCCATTTTGGGGAAATTTCAGTGTGCTATGTACAGTTATTTGCAAAGTACAATTACTTTGAAATGTTACTGACTCTGAGCTTCTCTTGCCCAGTTCATTTGCATAGTGCATTTATTTAGAATGTTTCTTAAAATGATGAATTAGTTTTGCAAGACAATAATTTCAAGAGTATTACAATGCCCTAGAGATTTGTTTCACAAAGTTCAGTTACACAGAGGCTTGTATCGTGCAATTATTAGATATGTTTCTTATATTGATGAGGTGATTTCTTGCAATACAGTAATTTCAAGAGTATTACAGTGTCCAAAAGAGACTTATTAAACAGAGTTCAGTTATACAGAGGCTTGTTGTACTATTGGGCAAAGTTATGAATACTGGTATAATTTCTGCCATATGTGTATGTGTTTGTGCTTATTTGCAAAACCCTTCACTGGTATGTGTTAATATGGCAGACAGATTTCGAAAACTCTTACCTCTTGTATTTGATGCAGTAGAACAAAACAGGATCTCGACCACCACGAAAAGTAGAAAATCACATTTATTTAAACAACAAGAGATGAGCGCTTTCGCGTACCCAGTGTACGCTTCTTCAGATCTAATGTATCCTTCAAAATAATGATCCTTATATACATAAAAATTCTCAAGTTAATTATTCAATCATCCAATAATTAGAAACAATCAATCTAATTATACCAATTAAAAAGGAAGGTAGACAAATTGGAATGCAGTATAATGCAGGCTGATGACCATAAAAACAGCCTGCAATATCTCAAAACATATAAAGGAAAAAATTCTTTGATACTAACTAAACATAAAATATATATCACAAAAATCACATAACAGTTATAACCTATTATCTAAATATATATATATATATATATATATATATATATATATATATATATATATATAAGTGCATGTAAAAACTATCAATTTCATGAAGTTCAATTAATAAAAAATGTATATAAACATATAAACATTCTAGTACAAGAAAAAACACATAAAATCTTTCAAAATGTATATAATATATAAAAAAGCTAGAAGAACATATATTAAGTGTATGTATATATATGTCCAGCTATTAAATTGTTGATCAACAACTTATATATTTAACTATAGTATGAGTGCCTGAAATGGAGACTAAATCTATATAAAGAACATATGACATGAAGAAGTCAATATGGATAAAGGTGTAATAAGTGTAATAAAATCTGGAATATATGTTAATACTGTATACAAAAAAGACATATTTCATTGAGATCAAAAATAGATATGAGATATAACTTGGAGTATATTCTCTACATTATAAATGCAATAGATTATATATTTTATTATTTATTATTTATATATACATATAGAACATATCCAATAAGCTTATTTGTAAACTCTCAAGTTCAAGATATAAATGAGTTATTTCAAACTACAATCTTTTAATGAGGATCTGATGCTGACATATTGATTCAGCCCAGGTGGATAATGTGCTTTTAAACGTAATATCCAGCTGAGTTCGATCTTTTCTAACTCATTAAATATATTACCTTTCCTTTTACTAGGTGTAACTAGCTGCAATATTCTAAACTTGAAAGCATGTCCTGGATTGCTATTAACATGTTTTGATAGGGTATTCTTTTGATCGTTTTTCTTTATATCATACATATGGTTATAAATTCTTTCCTTTAAATGCCTTGTTGTCATTCCTATATAAAAAGCCTTACAATTTTGGCAATCCGCTAAATATATCAAGTTGAAATTATCACAGCTGGCTGTAAAGTTGGGTTCAAATTTAAAATCAATTGATGGGTGTACATAAGCTTGCTCAGTTGTAATGTGTAAGCACATATTACACGCATGGCATGGATATGTGCCCAGTCTATTGTTAGAACCTCTTATAGCATCCCCCTTTTTTGTCTTATTAGACTTTTCAACACATAATAGTCTCTTAAGATTTTTACTATTAGTATATACAAAAGCAGGTCTTTCTCCTACTAATTTCTTTATCTCAATGTCTGTCAACAGAATATGCCAATTTTTATTTATAATGCTAGTAATAAATTTATTATCACTAGTAAATCTAGTATTAAAGCTAACATCATATTTTCTGAATGTGTAGGGACATTGTATATTGATGGTCCCATCTCTAACTTTATATAATGTTTCTGATGGTATAAGGGACTCTTTTATAGAAGATATCATCTTTGGATCGTAGCCCCTCTCTATGAACATCCTCTCTAATAAATAACCTTGTGTTAGTAGATCTATAGGGTCTTTGCATAACTTACTAATTCTGATAAATTGACTTTTTACAATATTATAAAATACATGCCTAGGATGCATGCTATTAAAGTGTAAAAGTGTATTCTTCCAACATGATTTCCTATAAATCGACGTATGCAAAAAAAGTGTTCATCCTTCTTGATAGTGATGTCAAGAAAGTCTATCCTATTATAAGAATGTTCTACTGTAAACCTGAAAAAAGATGTAGTCAATTCCAGATGTTCTATAAAGGACATAAGTTCATTAATAGTACCTTTCCAAAATATAAGAACATCATCTACAAAATGCTTGTATAATAATATTTTCTGAAAATTTTCATTATTAAAAAGATGAAGACATTCCCAGTAATAAACTACTAAATTTGCATAGGTGTTTGCACAGGGAGTGCCCATGGCTACTCCCCACTGTTGCAAAAATAGATCGTTATCATACATAAAAACATTATTAGATAATATTAATTCTAACAAGGCATTAAGTAGTATCTGGTCATTACTACTAAATTTATTACTATTATTAATAAGATATCTAATAGTGTCTGTACCATAGCTGTTAGGAATAGATGTAAAAAGATTTTTAACATCTATGCTTACTAAAAGACAATCTGTAGGAAGACCTTTATCAGAAGTATTCAGGTCTTCTAATAGCTGGTATGTGTCTTTTAATATAGAAGGAATATCTGTAACTAAAGGTCTTAATTACTTTTCCATATAAACAGAAATGGTTTTTGTAATCCATCCATTCCCCACAACTATAGGGCGTAGTGGAGGTGGTATTATTTTCTTGTGCATTTTAGGTAAGCCCTTTATGTATGGAATCCTTGATTGTTCTGCCATAAAGTACGAATATAATTCATGGTCTATTTGCCTACACATCAAAAAATCATAAAGTTCCTGATGGACCTCATAAATCAGTTTTTCTAAATCAATTTGTTCTATTTTCCTATATGTGTCCACATCATTCAACATAGTTTGCATACTATTATCATATACATTATAATCTAATAAAACAATACCCCCGCCCTTATCAGCTGGTTTTACAACAATATCATTGTCACGCTGTAATGAATATATCACATTCCATTCAATATTTGAAACATTAGTATATAGCTGCTTAGTTCTTCGATTAGAAAAATATGAATAAAAGTCATTTTCACAAGCTTTTAAAAAGCACTCCACGACTGGTGGTAACGTCGGTGTAAAAGTACTTTTTCTTTTGAAGCCAGAGCACACTATATTAGTGGCTTCAGAAGGTTTATTCTTGTTAAAAAATTGCTTCAAAGTAATGGAGCGTGTGAACAGTCGCAAATCAATCAAAATCTCACTGATATTACTGACCTGTGCGAGTATGAAGGAGAGCCCTTTATTAAGTAGGATATGCTCAGTCTCTGTGAGAACACGGCTAGATAAATTAAATATCAAACTGCTCGGTCTCTCATTCGGTTCTTGTGCGATGATTGTTCGCCTGAGAATTTCCTTTTGGTTCTCCCTCGACTGTTTAATCTGCTTTGAGATGTCCTTCATGTGTTTGTGCTTATTTGCAAAACCCTTCACTGGTATGTGTTAATATGGCAGACAGATTTCGAAAACTCTTACCTCTTGTATTAAATCAGAATATTTCAGATAAAGATGCATGCACCAGTGCCTTCATTTTGCTAAACCTAGCTGGGTTAGAGGCCATAGAAAGAGAGTGTTCCTTTGTGTATGCACCAGCAGTATATGAAGGAGAAGGTGAATCAAGGGAAGACCCTGAGTGTTTGAAGCGCAAGTTCAGAGAAATGTGTAACCCAGCACCAGACAAATATTATATTAGAGGCATTTGTTTTACACGAGAGATCAGAAACCAGGGGAAACATTTGAACCTTATATTACTGACCTGAGAAACAAAGTTAAAACATGTCGGTTTGGTGACTTAAAAGATGAGTTAATAAAGGACAGGCTCATGTGTGGTATTAATAATACTGCTGTGAGAAAGATCTTGCTTTGTAACGGTGATTTAATGTTGAGTAAAGCCATAGAAATTTTTCAAATCCATGAAGTGACAGAAAAACACACAAGTATGCTTGCAAGTGACAAGAGCATAGTTTCAGCAGGTCCAGAGCAAATGTAGATGTCATGCAACACGTGGCAAACAGAAGCAGGCCTAAGCACATGGCAGCCACAGCCCCTGCTGGCTCATCAGGGAAGCCACATAGTTTTCCAGCAAGTTCTAAGACTAGTTCAGTTAAAATTGCATGTTCCACAGTGCAGTACAAGCATGAATCAGCAAAACCCAAGTCTGGCTTTATTGTTAACTGCCGCAATTGTGGTGCAAATCGTGAGTCTAAAAGAGTGAAATGCTTAGCATTCAGACAGCAATATCACAAGTGTAAAAAATGGAATGATTTTCAAAGTTTGCAAACCAAGTAAACCTCACACAGTTGTAAAGAAAGGTCACACAAAAAAGCAAGTTGATCAAGTAGTGCCCCAGCAGTCAACTTTCGATGTAGATAGTGTATCAGTAATTGGTGAGAGAGCTGATGCAGTGAATTTACTGGCAAAGATATCAATATTTGAAACATTAGTACATAGCTGCTTAGTTCTTCGATTAGAAAAATATGAATAAAAGTCATTTTCACAAGCTTTTAAAAAGCACTCCACGACTGGTGGTAACGTCGGTGTAAAAGTACTTTTTCTTTTGAAGCCAGAGCACACTATATTAGTGGCTTCAGAAGGTTTATTCTTGTTAAAAAATTGCTTCAAAGTAATGGAGCGTGTGAACAGTCGCAAATCAATCAAAATCTCACTGATATTACTGACCTGTGCGAGTATGAAGGAGAGCCCTTTATTAAGTAGGATATGCTCAGTCTCTGTGAGAACACGGCTAGATAAATTAAATATCAAACTGCTCGGTCTCTCATTCGGTTCTTGTGCGATGATTGTTCGCCTGAGAATTTCCTTTTGGTTCTCCCTCGACTGTTTAATCTGCTTTGAGATGTCCTTCATGTGTTTGTGCTTATTTGCAAAACCCTTCACTGGTATGTGTTAATATGGCAGACAGATTTCGAAAACTCTTACCTCTTGTATTAAATCAGAATATTTCAGATAAAGATGCATGCACCAGTGCCTTCATTTTGCTAAACCTAGCTGGGTTAGAGGCCATAGAAAGAGAGTGTTCCTTTGTGTATGCACCAGCAGTATATGAAGGAGAAGGTGAATCAAGGAAGACCCTGAGTGTTTGAAGCGCAAGTTCAGAGAAATGTGTAACCCAGCACCAGACAAATATTATATTAGAGGCATTTGTTTTACACGAGATCAGAAACCAGGGGAAACATTTGAACCTTATATTACTGACCTGAGAAACAAAGTTAAAACATGTCGGTTTGGTGACTTAAAAGATGAGTTAATAAAGGACAGGCTCATGTGTGGTATTAATAATACTGCTGTGAGAAAGATCTTGCTTTGTAACGGTGATTTAATGTTGAGTAAAGCCATAGAAATTTTTCAAATCCATGAAGTGACAGAAAAACACACAAGTATGCTTGCAAGTGACAAGAGCATAGTTTCAGCAGGTCCAGAGCAAATGTAGATGTCATGCAACACGTGGCAAACAGAAGCAGGCCTAAGCACATGGCAGCCACAGCCC
Organism: Protopterus annectens; assembly: GCF_019279795.1. Classification (NCBI taxonomy): domain Eukaryota; kingdom Metazoa; phylum Chordata; order Ceratodontiformes; family Protopteridae; genus Protopterus; species Protopterus annectens. The sequence continues at coordinate 510,768,902 of NC_056727.1, read as the reverse complement.
CTGCTGGCTCATCAGGGAAGCCACATAGTTTTCCAGCAAGTTCTAAGACTAGTTCAGTTAAAATTGCATGTTCCACAGTGCAGTACAAGCATGAATCAGCAAAACCCAAGTCTGGCTTTATTGTTAACTACCGCAATTGTGGTGCAAATCGTGAGTCTAAAAGAGTGAAATGCTTAGCATTCAGACAGCAATATCACAAGTGTAAAAAATGGAATGATTTTCAAAGTTTGCAAACCAAGTAAACCTCACACAGTTGTAAAGAAAGGTCACACAAAAAAGCAAGTTGATCAAGTAGTGCCCCAGCAGTCAACTTTCGATGTAGATAGTGTATCAGTAATTGGTGAGAGAGCTGATGCAGTGAATTTACTGGCAAAGAGCGAAGTGTTTTGTAAAGTCCGCATCAATGGTAAATCCACAGAGCTTAAAGTACACACTGGTTCGAAGTGTAATGTTATATCAGCAGACACATTTACTAAAGTGCAAACTAATGAACAACTTAATGTGGTCAGTAGGACGGAACTTGTTGCTTATGGAGGTGAAGAGATCCAAACTGAAGGCTCAGTGATGCTTTCATGTTATTTGGCCAAGAACTGTTACGTGTTATTCTATGTAGTATGAAGACCAGTACAGTCTTTATTGGGTCTCAAAGATAGTTTGAGAATGAATCTGTTTTCTTTTACCAAAGAAGTTCATCACATAAATGCATCTCCTAGTTCCAATTTTTCTGAATCCACTTTCTCAGAGTATGCTGATGTTTTTGATGATAAGTTGGGCAAACCTCCAGGTGTGTATTCCATGAAGTTAGACCCAGAGGTACCACTCCAGTAGTCAGACCAGCACGAAGAGGTCTGATAGTGATGCAGGATAAAGTTAAGGCTCATTTGGATAAAATGGGGCAGCAAGGTGTGATTTGTCCAGTTTAGAACCAACTGAATGGTTGTTGTCTATGGTAGCAGCTCACAAAAAAGGCTCAGATGAAATCAGAGTATATACTGACCCAAGAGATTTGAACAAAGCATTGAATAAACCATATCATCCAATGCGCACAGTCAAAGAGGTCGCAGCCACTCTTTTTTTCTGTCTTGGATACAAAAAGTTCACTTTGTCAAGTGATGCTTGATCGCAAATCCTCATTACTAATTACTTTTGGTACTCCATTTGGCAGATACAGATTCCTAAGGATGTCATTTGGAATAAATTCTGCAAGTGAAGACTTCCAGCGTGCAATGGAGCAAATTATTTCTGGTTATCCTTGTGTCATAATAGTTGATGATTTATTGGTTGGAGGCAATGGTGAAACAGAGCATACCAGAAACCTAAAGAAAGTTTTAGACAGAGCACATGAAGTAAACTTGAAGCTCAATCCTCTGAAGTGCAAATTCAGACTTCCAGAAGTTGCATATGTAGGTCATTTATTTACCAGTGCTGGCTTGAAACCAGACCCGACCAAGCAAGCAGCTATTCATGAGATGTCAGCACCAGACAAGGTTCAAGCTCTGCAGCATTTTCTAGGCACAGTCAACTATTTAGGCAAGTTTATACCAGACTTCAAGGAATTGACAGCATCTTTAAGAGAGCTGACATGCAAAAATGGTGAATTGTCATGGTTAGAACAGCACCAGAAGGCATTTGAGGTCCTTAAGCAGAAAATTGCCATGACACCTACATTAAGATACTATGATGTGAACAAATCAGTCACTCTTTCCTGTGATATTTCAAAATTTGGTCTAGGCACAGTTATACTTCAAGAGGGCAGGCCAGTAGCCTATGCATCTAGAACACTTACCCAAACTGAGAAGCAGTATGCTCAAATTGAAAAAGAACTTTTGGCAATAGTTCCAAGCTTCATGATTATATTTATGGTTGGGCTATTCAGACTGAAACTGACACCCAACCTCTAGTTACCATTCTAAAGAAGCCTATATATTCAGCTCTAGGGAGATTACAAAGAATGATGCTCAAATTGCAAAAGTACAACTTCAAAATGGTCTATATGAAAGGCAAACTGCTCTATTTGGCTGATACCTTATCCAGATCACCCAGAAATACGATAGGACAGCTTGACACACTGAATTTTGACTTTGTCCTGATGGCAGTGTGTAATTTTTCTACCGCTAGGCTTATTGAGTTAAGAGATGACACAAAGACTGATCCAGTTTTACAAAAGTTCAATCACTCCACTAATGTTGGATTGCTGTCAAAGCAATCTAGTGTACCACCTGAAGTGCAAACCTATTTTCCTTACAGAGATGAAATGTTAAACGTCCAAAAACTGTTCTGCCTGCTTCCTTACAACAAGAATATATCCAGATTTTGCATCGTGGTCACCCAGGTTCCACATCCACTAAGAGAAGAGTGAGAGAATTAGTATTTTGGCCTTCATTACTGAAAGACATTGATAAGGTACTTTCTTCTTGTTCAGTATGCAATAGTACTAGACTGCATTTGCAAAGAGAACCACTTCAGCTAATACATGTTACTAGCAGTCCTAAATATCCACAGTCAAATGGTCTAGCTGAATGTGCAGTGCAGAGTGAAAAGCAATTACCTGAAAGGTCAAAGCTTGACAATACCGATGTCTTTTTGAATTTGCTTAATCTCAGAAACATACCCCATGATGATATTCTTGGCTCACTTGCTCAAAGACTTCTATCAAGGCAAACCAGAACTACACAACCTATTAGTTACAGTTTATTGAGACCTAAAGGTAAGAACAACAAAACCATCAAGGCTCACTTATTCAAGAAGCGTTCTATCCAGAAGTTCAGTTATGATAAATCGAGCAGATTTCTTCATCCGTGGAGGGAAGGAGAGACAGTGAGAATACAAACAGCGAAAGTTTTCAACCAGATTGGTCAAGTTACAGGTATATGTGCTGAGCTGAGATCCTACCTTGTAGAATATGCTGGTGTGGAGTACAGCAGAAATTGCAGACATCTTTTTTTCCTGCACCAGAGTCATCATATCAGCATTGTTCCTGTGATACAGATCCTAGATCTCAGAGCAAATCAAATGTTATTCCCATCACAGAGTGTGTTCCAACCTCTGATTCCATTCCTGAAGATGTTCCAAATACTTCCAAGGCTGAACATTTTGTAGAGACAGCTTCAGTTGCTAATCCCAATTCCCAGTTTTATGTCACACAATATGGTCAAATATCCAGGCCCAGTGTGAAATACGCAACAACATGGACTTAACTGTGTTTGTGTGGGTGTGCGTGTGCGTGTGTGTGTGTGTGTGTGTGTGTGTGTGTGTGTGTGTGTGTGTGTGGAAATGTATATATATATATATATATATATATATATATATATATAGTCTTGTATAAATGCATGATAAAAACTACCTGTGATATCTGCTTGCCAAATAGATTTATAATGTTGCATGATCTATTTTTCAAAGAGGAAGGATGTAGATCAGAGTATATGTTCTGTAGCTTTAAGAAGCATGTCAAAGGCTAAGTGTGCATGTATACATGTCAGGCACGTGCTATTCCTAGTGCCATTTTGAAAGTGCAGCCAGAGAGTGAGCATGTGTGATTGCAGTAGTTAGTTTGTATACAAGTTACTTAAGTTAAAGTCAGTAAACTTCTATCGTGAAGTGGATGCTTGAACAGAATCCACAAAGACTCTTCTATTGTGTCCAAAGTAGGAGAGTGGCACTCTGTATAGTAAATGACTTTGAGCTAGTACATGTAGGACATGTTGTTTATGTCACGTATCCTTTTAGTATGATATTTCTGTGGGTGTTCCAGTTGATGCATGTGTCTGGACAGATACATGCTGAAGGTGGCATTATATTTAATGTTTGGTGTAATGAAGGTTAAGTAAAGGGGGGCATCCCTGGATCTAAACACAGTCCCAGTGTTTATAAGCAATATAGAAGGACTTTCTTACCACGATGGACACATGTTGATCAAAAGTTAGGTCACTGTCAACATAAGTTCTAAAATCCTGAACAACTGGGTAAACTCATAGGGCTGTATTTTCAATGTGGTGGTTACCTGGAGTAGATAACTTCCCAAAGTATACAAGATATATATATTTTGTTGGCATTTAGTTTCAATCCTTGATTTTGGCACCAGTTATTTGTTTGAGACAAACCTTCCTGCAGGATGGCTAAGTCATTTGGGGATTGAATGACTGCTCCTACCTTGCAGTCATCTGCAAACTTAATCAAAACTTTTGACCTTTTAACTGTTTGTGCTGAATAGTTTGCAGTTTACATGTCTTTAGCAACTCTTATGGATCCAGAGACATGAACATTTGTTTGAAATGTGAGGACATAACTTGATTTTGATAAAAACCTCAGGATGCAGTCATTGGCAGTTAAGAGAACAAATGTGTCAACTTTTACTGCTTACCTGAAATTCACAAGGATGTTGTGCCTCCACTAAAGGTGGACAAGCCTGGGATTTTTGAAGAACAACTGAGCCAAGGGTCTGGCTTGGTTGTTAGAGCCCACTAAGAGCCAAGGCACAGCAGGCAGTTTAAGCAGTAGTTCAGTTAAAAATAACTATGTCTGGAAGTTCAGAACAAATTGTTTAGTTAAATAACTATAGTTACAGTCACATAGACATTGGCACTGCCAGTGTTCACAGAAATGAATGAACGCTGTATGTAATCATACTTCCTAGCAGCTTACACCAGGCACCCCCTTCGCCATGTCCAAGCTGCTGACAATGAAACAGGAAAAAATATAATAAGCACAGCACAGAAGCACAGCACGTTGTATCCAGGAACAGCAATGTTCCCTTGGCTAGTAGAAAGAAATCACTTTTTTCATCTTGTGGTCCAATGATGAGTTAGTGCACAGTAGCTTTACCACACTTCCCAAGAAATGGTCAAACAGCCCTAACGTAAAAACTAGATAAACTGCCTAAATGGAACAACAAAAGCCTTGTGAAATGTTGGATTTTGTTAGATTTGTGTAAGAAACAATACTGCAGTTCCCTTAAGGCAGCCCACAATAAAAGTAAAAAAAAAAACTTATAATATTCTTAATAACATAAATATTTGGGTACAAAATAAATACACTGTTCAAGTGGACTGTACCCTTACTGAAAAGGTACACTACCTCTGACTGTAAAGTTGCTACAAAATATAATAACGCTGGCAAACTATGCCCTTTGATAGATACTACCCTCCAAAAAACCATATCAGCACAACTTTCCTTTCCTCTCACAAATTTATGCCCTTGAAATTATGACCTCTTTCTGTATACTAATTTCTAACTGAGAAAAGAATGAAAAATCTAAGAGCTACAGTAACATTTTGCTGTTTCTTCTTGTGACTGGTAATGCATACATTGCCTCCAACAAGTCATAACACTTTTTTGCTACCAGTGATTATGACCACCTTGTACTTTCATGTACAAGATGCATGCACACCCCTTCCCTAAAAAGCAGCCCAGTTTTGTACACATCTCTAATGCTTGATGGTAAGGAAAGTGAAAAAAGGAAACAACTACTACAATGTATAATTTCAATATGTTGCTCTTGAACAGATATACTCACCCCCAACATATACTTATCATCTCTCAGAGATTCACAGCATTGAGCTAAAGTTAGAGACAGTTGAAAGACCTGGGCTTACTTCAGTAAAAGCAAAGAAACACAAAAGAATTCTGCCCATGTTGTCCTTAGCTTTAGTAATGCTTTCCAAGCTCTCTTGAACTCTTTCTCTCACTAAAACAGGCTCTTCTCCCTCCATGTAATCATTTAGGCCGTCTGGAGTAAAGAAAGTGATGTATCCTCATCCTAAAATTGAGTTGAAAATCTTTTTAAAAAGAATTGTCTTACCATAGTCCTCTCCCATGAAAAATGTTTAAATCTTCTCCCCTTCACTGCTGTGGCATGTGGCATCACCCTCTCTGGTATTCCATCCAACCACAATGCTTAGATATGCAGGCTGGGCATAATAAAGCATTCTCAGTCTGCGGGTCTGGTCTGACTGAACAATTCAACAGTCAGCAGTTTCTCAAAAAAAAAAAAAACAAATCTTGCAGTTGTAACTCAACTCTTTCTCGGATCTTTAACCTGATTGTACATGAGTCAGAGTCAAGCTTATAGTCACTCTGGCTTGCCCACTTCTAGCCTCCACCAGGGTGGCCTACTGTTTCTGGAATATATTCTTTTACAGAGAAGATTTAGTTATTGGTTAAATGGTAACAAAGCTAAGTTTGTTATGAGACTCGGATCTACTTCATATGTTCGACAACAAACATTTACCTAAACACTGCTCTGCACCCCCCACACCTCCCTAACTTAAATATACCAACTCCGAGATCACACTACAGTGTAGGAATGGAAATCTTTCCATTCTACACTGTACGGAGATGCTGGTTCTGCATTGTTGGCATTTCAAATGTCAATCATATGGTCTTGGCCATATCAAATTTGGCATTTTAAAGTGTCAACAATGTGAAGGGGGACCCATGAGACTCATATATATGAAACATGTTTTAGAGAAAATTGCAGAGCTAAAGTTGCAGTAATGAATGTTTTGCTTAACTATGAATGTGAAAAGTCTTTATGGTAACATAGCTCATTAACAAGGAATGGAAGCAGTGCAAAATTTCTTCACATTACAAAAAGGAATTCGCATATTTTTGTTTGAAGAATATTATATTTTTTGTATTTTATTAAACATTTAGCTAATACATTATTCAAGAGAGAGAACAATCAGAAATGTTCACATTATAGATTTTTTCACGAGAGAAGAAAAAATGAAAAACAACCATCTAGACATCCATATCATCTATAAGTATGTAAAAATGAAAAACAACAACCCTTTAAACATCCGTATCACCTGTTAGTATGTATGTCAAGAAAGACAAAGATCAAGCCAATAAGCACAATTTAACAAAAGAAAAGCCCCACCTCCCTTTTGAAGCAGATAAAACTCCATAAATAAATCATAAATTAGATCCCTGCAAACCCCTGAACAAGTATGCTCCAACCAATTTGCTTTAGCCGTTTCCATCTTCTACCCATCTCCATTTCATTTTCTCTACTTTCTTGTGTACATAGTATTCTATAAGTCCTAATATTCTTTTTTCTCCACATCATCCCTCTTCCAACCAACCCCTCTTCTCCACTCCATAGATAGATGACTTTTAATTCATCCTCCTAGTATTAGCATTAAACTTTTCTCTAATTCAGCCCATAATTTATCCCCCCCTTATACTAAAGACACAACATTTTCAGCATTTTGGGACTTAGCAACATTGCCACTCATAGATTATGTTCTCCCAACACTGTTGAACATTTCTACACTTCCAAAGTATATGTAAATTTCCATATTGTAACTGCTGATACCTCCAGCATTTTCCCTTCCCTGATTCCAAGGTCCTTTGATAATTGCATAGGAGTTTTATATATATATATATATATATATATATATATATATATATATATATATATGTGTGTGTGTGTGTGTGTGTGTGTGTGTGTGTGTGTGTGTGTGTGTGTGCGTGCGTGTGTGTGTATATATATATATATATATATATATATATATATATATATATATATATATATATATATATATATATATATATATATATATATATCAGCAAGCAAAATCATCAGCAAGCAAAGTCAGGTAAAAAGATTTTATGGAGCACCTATCTAGAAATAGGTCTAATTTTAGATTCACAAAACAGGTGGCAATGAAATAGTGTGTCTATATTATAACATCAAAGCTTTAGTTAATTGAATAACTAAAGCTCAATATTGTAATATTGATAGCTAAAAATGTTGAACGGCTGATTCAACCAAGGGAAACACTTCCCTTGGCTGAATAAAAAAAAAAACTTTACATCTGGAATCAAGTAGGGGGGCTTCACCCCCCACAACCCCCCACCTAAATATACCAACTCTGAGATCGTTCCAATTTGGAAAATGGGCATACTCCACATAACGGCCAAGGGAAGGAGTTTCCCTGGGTTAAATTGGCTGTTCCACATTTTACAGTTTCGATATTACAAGATCGAGCTTTACTTATTCAATTAAGTAAAGCTTCGATCTTGTAATATAGACCCAAAATAGTTATTTAGACATTATTTAAAAGGTAAGATATGTGATCAGATGTATGGTACTATCTATAGGAAACCAGCAGTGATTATTAGCTTTTTACATGGCACTATAATCTGGATCTAGTCTTCATTATCAAATTTTTAAAACATTGAACCTCATATGGTTGAGACCATCTGACTGAGATTTTAAAAAGTCATACTGTTTGAACTGTGATAGTGGTACAGTGTAGTGGTACAGTGTGGATCGGTGAATTTGCCCTTTCCCCCCCTCTAGTGCGATCTTGGAATTGGTACATATAATTAGCAGAGGATGTGGGGCTGTAGGGGTGGCTTGCCTCTCTTCAGAAACATTGTTTTTGCTGAATGTGTGATTTTCTTTTTTTATAAAATGTGGATTATACGGTCTTGACCATAGGAAGTTCAATGTTTTAAAAATTTGATAATGCAAGCTAAATCTCTATAATCCTCCCCCTCATCTTACGGTTCTTTGCCATATGGAGATTTCTTAAGATTCAAAGGTTATGCTCCAGGGGAGAAGACTTTTTAAAGAAAAGGTTTTATTTCTCTCTTTGAACTTAATCAAAAGTGCAACTGGTGTAATTGGAGGGTTTTATTTTGCTTGATTAAATGAATGACTGAAATAGATATTTATTGTGTGCTTTTGTTTTCTGCTTTTTACCCGCTATAGAAGGCTGTTGTGCTTCTGATCTATTCCAGAGTTTTCTTTTTATTCATTTGTTTTGTAGCTTTGTTAGGCACCTTTGACTTTCCCTTATGTCACATAGAATTTGGAAAATATTTTTAAAAAAGGCTATGGTTTGGCAGTGGTAGATTTAGCAGACTAGAAAGCCACACAGACAGTAGAGTATCAGGGTAAAAATAGTAGACAGAATAAGAGTTTTGTATCTCCAAATATAATTTTAGGAATGCTTAAAGCAGCCACAAATGGTATTTTAATGCCACCCAGATGAGAAGAGTAAGTAAAAAGTGGGTGAATGCTCACTTTAAAGTCACATGTTTTTGTCTATGACAGAATCTCCATGTGCAGTTTGTAACATGTCCCCAAGAAATGACTTGCTTTTGTCTATGACAGAATCACCATGAGCACTTTGCATCATGTCTTTAAGAAATGATTAAATACCAGTCATTCTGTCTTGCATGGTCCTGTTGAGGTATGACCTGAGTAGCACATTCCATTCCTTGGAATCTATAATGATCCTCACACTCACAGACTAACAGTCATTAACAAGAATTCAAACAGATACCCAGAACTAGGTCTACCTGTGTCATTATTAAATGAAACTACGGATAAGTTCAAATAGGAAAGAAGTATATTTTGTGACAGAGTATAATCTCTTTTCAGAAGCGATAGTTAAATTGGTTAATATATATATATATATATATATATATATATATATATATATATATATATATATATATTACTAAATGATCTATTTTAAGTAGTTTGGTTGACATTGTACCACAAATATATTATAGGGTAAGAGCATGGGGAACATGCTCAAAGGGACTTACCTTAGACAATATTCTAATAGTTTTGTTGTATTACATAGACTTTGAGAGTTCTGTTTCTCAAATCCAGGGTTGGGTAACTGGATGTTTGATTTCCATTTCCCCTAGTACTTCCACCACATGTATCATTTCTTCAATCTTCTACATTCTGAACATATATTTCCTTTATATATTGAATGCATTTCTTTTTTCAGCCTCCTGTTTTTCACAACTTCTTCTTTGAATGTTACTTCTTCCTTTTTGTTTTGCATAATTCTGGTTCCCACGTCTTCATCTTGCAGTCTGTTAATCTTTTATTTGCTTCAGTTTGTTTCATCCAAAGATTGCTCTTTATCATTTTCCAATTCTCAGCCTTCCCTTTCTTTTTCTTTCCTTCACTGCACATAATATGCACTATCTAAAGTACTATGGAACTTTGACTGTCAGCTCATACTCTCTTCTCCTTCATCTTTATCCTTCCTTTCCTTTTTGCCATGCTTTTTCTTTTTGGGTTCTTTGGTGGTGCTGCGGTAGCATTGTCGCCTTACAGTAAGATGATGTGCGATTCGACTCTCAGCTAGAGCATCTTCTGCGTGGAGACATGCGTGAATGGGCGTACCTTTGTTGAAGGTTGTGCATCAGGGCTGGCAACTCGGCATGTAAAAATCAGCTGCCAATCATTAGTGGACCAGAGTTCTGCTGTGGCGACCCCTAACTGAGAAAAGCCGAAAGACATAACAACAACAACAACAACAACAACTTCTAACATACTTAATTTCTTTAGCTATTTTCAAAACTCTTGCTACATCATATGTTATATTAATTGTTTCTCTGTAGTTTATAGTAAGCTGATCTAATATCAGTTTATGAGTATATTCATATCCACCAGGCTTTTTCATTATTAATTTAGGTAAGATGTAATTTTCCTCTGAGTCATATACTCCTAACCCCAACTTTTCTGGTCCATGTCTCTTTTTTGTTTTACCTTTTCTCTAGCCCTAGAAAATAAGTCAATTTGCATGTATCATTTTGGTTTGTGTAAAAGTCCCAGGTGCACTCCCAAGCCAGGCTGGTCATTCTCTTTTTAACAGAATCACTTAACAGATTAGTGATGAATGCTAATATTTTTTTCTTTTGCTTTTGCCCCACTCCTGCTGATTATCAAGTCTCCTCAGTTAGACTTAATCTCATTTTAAAGAGCCATCTGGGGAGGGGTATAATTTTGGTAACTATGAGGTTTACTTGGGTCCTCACCAGGACCCCAGTAATGATGATATTTATTACTTTTTGGCCTAACTCCCCTCTTGGGTGGTGAAATATGTGACACACATCATATGAGAAGTGACAACAACTTCCTGTATGTTATTGCTGCTCCTACGCATTGCACCTGTCACATGCCTCCATGGGACAGCCCCACCTCCTTCCTCTGAAAAATTGCTACATTCCATGACTAGCTCTGCCCTCCCCCCAATGGATGGCAAAACTCATTTTCCCTGCCTAGTTTTAAAAGTACCTTAGCTGGTATTCAAAGCTTAGGTTGAATGGGTTGAAGTCAGACTTTTATATCCATCTATACCATCAGAGATGGCCATTATTCAGTAAGGTTTAGTTTTATTTCTTTAGAAAATTCATCTTTTTTCATTTCCACATTATATATTTGTTTTTGTCTAATTTCTATTTTATTCCTTATCCCCCCCCCCCCAAAAAAAAAAATATCTGGGTCATTGTTTTCTGTCTTAAATTTTTTGCTTGTCTCCTCATATCACTTTTGTCCCTCCGTTCATTTTTCTCATTCCTCTTTAATGTTATTTTAGTTATACCACTTTGTGTAATGTTTATGCTTGTCAAAGCTGTCATGTTTGTCATGTCCAGATGAATTATTTTTTCTTCCCTGTTAGTTTTTCCTTCTTTTTTTGCCAATCAATCTACTATATACATCTCTTTTAAAGTATGTTATTTTTCTTTGTAATCATGAATTTTATTCTTATTTCAAATTAATTCTGGCAATATTAGCATTTACAGGATTTTTTATGAGACTACCTGTCTCAAAACATACAGCATGTCAATTACAGTGATCTTAACACTTTCATGTGTTTGAATGTTTTGATGTCTTCCAGTCCTGAGATTTTTGAGTCCAAGTTTAAACATTTGAATAGTGATGTCAGTTAGTGATCCAAACCATTAACAGTAAATATACCACTTTGTTAGACAGACTGCCATATCTATACAACTGCTTAAATCAATCTACAATCAATTTAACAGCAGGGTATAATAATACATAGCAATGTTAATAAGTTCATAAGTTCAAGGGGTAGTGTTCAGGTTAAAGACCAACAATGCACACTGACTCCACCAAATCATATACTGAAAATATGGCCCATGTATCAATGTTAAGTTTAAAAGAATTCAAAGTGTTAGAAGATCTGACGTATTGGCAATTTATTCCATAGCTCTGGAGTTCTTAAACTTATGAAAATTTCTCATGATCTAGTTCTGAATGGCTTTACATGCAGCCTCATATCACTATTCCTAAGAGATGTTTTACCATAATGCAAAATCTATGTCAAGAAATTCTTGGAAGGTTTCATCATGAAACACTTCATATGCCAAAAAAAAAGTTTTCTCTGATATATCGATAGTGTAGTATATATAAATGTAAATATTTGCCTCTGTCAGAATAACACAAGATACAGCACTTTTAAATTATCTTTCTGAATCTCTTTTGCACAGATTCAGTACTTGGTATAGAGGCAGAAGCAGAGGCAGACACTACTGTTATATTCTAAAACTAGTCATATATACTTTTTACAAGGCTGTAAGATAGTTACAATCCTGTGCTGTAAAGTTCTTTAGCATAATTCCAAGTTATTTCATGTCTTGACATCCAATTACTTGTACATGTTTGGCAAATGATGAATTAGTAATAATAGTTACAACTAAGTTCCTGATGATATGCACTTCAGGTAAAACGATTATTTTGAGATAAATTTATTATCAAATTTTAAGTTTGCCAAAATACATTACCTGACAATTGTTCATGTTAAGTATGACACTGTTGGATTCAGCCCAAGATCAAATTTCTGATCTGAAGTAAATAATTATTCCAACATCATTATTCTTGGAGATAACAAAGCTAAATGTTAGGTCATCTGCATATTTACATATCCAGCAATATTTGTTTTTGGAAATAGTAGTGGAAACTATGTTAAATAAGATAGGATCTAAGACTGATCCTTGAGAAACACCCACTTTTACTGGCAAATTCTCAAAATTGCTTCCATGTACTACCACTGACTGTGATCTATCCACTACCCTTTCCACGATTCATCTTTTGATGTATGAGTTTATATTTGTAGCAATCATAGCACTTAGAACAACTGAGATAAAACAAAGGCCTTAGCCATAACCAGAAATATTACACCCGATGGTATGACAATGGCTGCAGCATATATTTGTTCATAAAATTCTAGTAGATTTGATATTGCTTATTTATTTTTATATTCATTTATCAGGGTAGTGCACTGATTAATATTGACCAATTTCAGGCTCGGTCCAGGTGAAATGCAAATTATTTCACTTCATTTCTTTATTTTCCTTTGTGAAAGGCATGTTGGGAGAACTCTAAGAGTTCCACATTATTATATATCTTGATAATCATTCTTCATTTAAATTTAAATTTAAATTCAATTTAAATTCACATTTACTATTCTCTTTATTCCTTCTTCACATTTAAAACAATGGGCTAATATACAGGATTATCACAATATGTAAGATGATAGACTGAAGGAAGATATTAATACTCACTAGAGATATACATCTGCCAGGAGCAGGCTAGGGGATTCTGGAGTCCAGAGCAGAGGGAAAGTAGGGGTTTACTCAGGTCTTAGATCATGAAGAGTTCAGCTCACTGTAGCAAAACTGTATTAGAAAGAATAGAAACCTAGATGTGGTCCTAACTGATACAGAATGTGTTATGGATTTATGGATGCCCAGGTTAATCTACTGATAGTCAACAGTGATTATTCCATTGTGTAGTTTGGAGTGAGAGAAAGTCTAAAGCATAAGGACAAAAATATTGTTGTGATATTTTAGAGTATTAAATCATGGTCTGCTGTATGAGAGGGTAATGAATGATTTAGAAGACTGGTAACAAACTAGGGGAGTAAACAAGCTCTGGGAATGGGTAAGGGATGGGGTACTCAGAGTTATGGTTGAAGGTGTCTGGAAGAGATAAAAAGGTTAAAAAGTGATAAAGACCAATGTGGCTACATAGGAATGTGAGTCACATGAACGAGGTAAAAGATAAGGCTTACAGTGGGTGCAAAAGAGAATGGTATGGAGGCAGAGGTGGAACAATACAAAGGATGCTAGCAGAAAGGCAATAAAATGATGAGATTAACAAAGGGGAAATGTATAAGGGAGTTAACAGAAGGGAACAAAAAGGAAGCAATGGCCTTTTTTGATTCATGTAACAGAAAGAAGGAGGGTAGGGACAGAAATAAAGAGGTTGAGTAAAGATGGAAAGGAAATCCCAATGGAATGATAAAAACAGATGAACTGAATGAAATTGTTGGTTCAGTCTTCACAAAGAAAAGCTAGGGAAATGTGCAATGATTGGAAAGGAGGCAGGACAGAATGATGGAAACAGGGGGTACTCACCATGAGAGATGAGAAGGAAGTGTTTAATAAATTGGATGCATTTGGGGTGGATAAAACACAAAATCTAGATATGCTATTTCTCAGAATTGTCAAAAATATGTGCAGGGTGGTGTGGCCAAGATGGCTAACTGAAAGCAGCAACTGGTGAAAGTTCTGTGAATGAAAACTTTTTTTCTGACAGAAAATATAATCAAAAATTTTAATTTGGAGATACCTGTTAGCTAATTCTATTCAGTAATAGTGAAAAGATTTATAGCTTCAAGTTCTTCAAAAGCTATAAGTTTTCTGTCAGAATTTCAACTACTTGATTAAGAAAGAAGGGATTTAAACATGAGTCTCTCAAGAAATTATACTCAGGATTCTTGTGTTAAAAAGACAAACAGCCACTAATATCTAATTCTTCTTCTTCTTTCGGCTTTTTCCCGGTTAGGGGTCGCCACAGCGGATCACCTTGTCCGCACATTGAATGGCAGTGGAGTTTTACGGTGTCGAGTTGCCAGCCCGGCGCCCAACCTTCCACAGAAGGCACACTCACACGCACACCTAGGGCCGATTTAGAGTGTCCAATCCACCTGCAGCATGTCTTTTGGGATGTGGGAGGAAACCGGAGCACCCGGAGGAAACCCACGCGACCACCCACATGGAGGACATGCAGACTCAGAAGGCACCCCAGCCGAGGATCGAACCGGAGAACCTCTTGCTGTGAGGCAGCAATGCTAACCACCGCACCACCGTGGCCGCCCTCTGCCACTAATATCTAATATGCAGGATTTATTACTTAAAATAGACAAACTGGATACAAAACTAGATAATTTCAAAGAAAAGACCATAAAGATGATAGAACATTTAGAAATTTTATGAAAAAACAAAGTGCACAAATCAGCAGTATGGAAGAAACTTTAAATGACGATGAAGGAAGAATAACTGAAGGTGAGTGTCAGAATTTCTTTTAAAACAAAATAACTGGTCCATAGAAAAACTTGATGATTTAGAAAATAGACTGAGACAAAATAACATTAGAATTTATGGTATACCTAAATTATGAGGGAGACAATATAATAAACTTCTTAACTACCTGGTTACATAAAACATTAAATCTACTTGAAATTTTATCTTTTGGAATTGAAAAGGCACATAGATCTCTGAGAGCACCTTTGAAGAAGGAAAATTCACCACCACATTCATTTATAGTCAAGTTCATGTCTAGCTTATAAAAAGATTAAATATTAAAAACAGTGTGGTCCCATCCACTTATTAAATAGGTGAACATGTAGTTAGATTTGACAATGATTATTCCAGTAAAGTAATGAGTAAAAAGATTTCCTGTTTACCACTGATCAAGGAACTTAAAAAGAACAATATTAAAGCCACTTTGGTGTTTCCTGCAAAGATCAAATTATCTGAAGAAGCCAAGATATTTCATATGCTGGAGGCGGTATCTACTTTTGTTAACGGCAATAAAATCCTTAATAATACTGAAGAAATGAAGTGTAACATTATATCTCTGAAGAGACAGAGTGAGGTGAATTCCTGAAAAACTGCTTCTAAAAATGAAACCCTTAAAAACAAGTGACTTTCATCTCTGATTACAGAACTTTTATTTTCTGAAGCACTAGATTTGCCCTTTAAGTAAAAGGTTTGTACTGGACTTTAAGCTTCAAACCATGTGTAAGCATGTATCTATATGTTAGGCTAAAACATTGTTCATGATGAGGAATATAAATGATTAGTTTTACTGTTTTATTATATTTAGGTTCATAGGTTCATAGGTAGGTACTGGGCTATCTGCCCGAAGGCATATATTAGCTCAGCCACATTGTGCGGTATTCACTGCCCCTTTGGTTAGTTCCCTAGGCCCTTGATCTAGCAGCTAGTACTCTTGGCCCCTATCTAGTAGAGCTGTTGGTATGATCCCTGGTGTGAACTTTCTGTTACCCATCCACTCGTCAAGGTTCCTCTTGAAGAGTGATAGTGAGGGGCTATATCTTATGTAGATCGGGACTTTGTTCCATAGCAAGGGAAGTCTTTGCAAAGGGAATCTATCCTTCCAGCATGTTCTATTCATTGTTGTGCTGAGGTTTATATCCCTAGAGTGTGTAGCTCGAGTAGATTTTGTTTTGTTAAGATGGAGCATGTTCAACAGTTCTGGGTTGAACATGGCTCTGTATGTTAGACAGAGATCGCCTCTGAGAAGGCGGTATGCAGCAGAGAAAAGCCTTATTTTTTTAATCATGCTGCATAGGGCAACTGTTTGAGGCCAGTAATCCTCTTAGTGAGGTACCTCTGTGGTCTCTTCAGCTGCTGGAGATGCCTAGCCAGGTACATTCCAATTGGTGCATTGTACTCAATAATGGGTCTGATGAGGGAAGAGTAGAGGGGCACCACTACATCCTTAGATCTTGATGCAAACCCTTTTGTGATCAGATGGGTCACATAGAAGGATTTTCTAACCACCTTGGCAACATGGTTCTCAAAGGAAAGCTGACTATCTACTTGGGTCCCTAGATCCCTTATTACTTCTTCAGATTTCAAGGGGTTACCTCCTATGTGGTAGTTTGTGGGTACTCTGTTTTTTCCAAAGGGGGTTACTATGCATTTTTTAGCATTTAGCTTGAGACCATGGCTTTGACACCATGCATCAGTCTCATTAAGGTCCTTCTGGAGGATATCCATGTTGCCCGGAGACTCTATTATAACACCCAGTTTGCAGTCATCTGCAAACTTGGTCAGCCACAGCCCTTCAGTGCTTGCCTATATTTCTGAGAAGAATATGCCAAACAGCAGGGGCCCCAGGACAGAGCTCTGAGGCACACCGCTCATTACTGGTCTGCATTCAGACATAGATCCCGCTACTCTTACTTTGTGGGATCTGTCTGAGAGCCAGTTTGCGATCCATCTTGTGACGAAAGGATTTATGCCCAGGTTGGTGAGTTTATCAATAATACCCGAATGGGGAATGGTGTTAAATGCTTTAGCAAGGTCAAGGTAAGCTGTGTGTACCTCCTTTCCCTTATCTATAGCCTGAGTAACTGTCTCAAAGAAGTCCACCAGGTTCAAGAGGCATGCTCTTCCCTTGATGAAGCCGAACTGTGTGGGATCAAGTGTTTGGAGGTTCCCAATCTCTCCATTTATGAGTTCCATAATGATTCGCTCCATTGCCTTACAGATCAGACTGGTCAGGCTTATTGGTCAGTAGTTCCCAGGGTAGGTTGTGGGCTCACCCTTGTGCAGCGGAACCACCATTGCTTTGTGCCATTCTATAGGCACATATCCTGTCGAGAGGCTGAGACTGAACAGAGTATTCAGATGCAGGGTTAATTCATTTGGAGCTCGTGTATGACACAGCCCGGGACACCATCTGGTCCCATGGAGGTAGTGTTTTTAGCTTTAGATAGAGCCTTATTAACCAACGTATCAGTAATAATTGGAGTTACACAATCCCCTGGAATAGTAATAGGCCCTGTAGGTGGTGAGGGGAGGGGAGAAATTTGCACTGAACCTATCAGCCAAGATGTTGGCAATGTCAGTGGGGTCAGTATATTTTGTTCCATTTTGTACTAGCTCAGAACAGACCTGAGCATTGCCATTTAGGTTTTTGATGTAACCATAAAAGGCCTTTTGGTTATCCTTGGCATCCTTGGCAACCTTCTTTTCGAAATTGGCTTTAGTTGACTTGATGAGGGCCCTCAATTCCTTACTAATGCTGATCAGGGATGATTTTTCTACTTGAAATTTGGCCTTTTTTTGTATAAGTCTCCTCCTTTTATTGTATAATTTGCTTATGGCCGGGGTCCACCAGACTGGTTTCTTCTTGCTTGAGGAAGGAGACTTAGTTTTATTTGGGATTGCATGGTCCATGCAATCCTGAAGATGTATATAAAGTGTCTTGGTGTAGGATTCTGCATCCTAGATATCATTATCCTTCTGCAAGGGAATAGTGAAGCTTTCCACTTCTGATGCAAGTAGTTTGAAGTTTGCTTTGGAAATGTTTTTTATGATGGTTTCTTTGACTGGAGGAGGTGGGGGGGTGAGGGTGTCCAGGGTTATCAGTTTATTTAGAGTGAAATACTTAATATATTTAATTTAACTAAACTTATAAATGTATTTCTAAATGTGAAACTAATACTTCCTGTAAGAGAAAGGCATTGAATTATAAGCAACATAATTGGTAACTTTAAGACTATATAAATTAAGAATTTTATTTTATTTCAACTTTGCTTAGCATGTAAGTAATATACTAATTAGAAGTGTTAAAGTGCTGGCAATTGATTTCTTTGTTCCTGTGTAACACAGTCCTTTCATTATCATCATCATCACCCCCTTTTTCCCATTTTTTCTGCACAGGGTTGGGGGTTGCCAAATCTCTTGATTCAGAGCCACACCCCTGCCTTCTTCAGCACTCATGCCTGACTGTCGCAGAGCTTCTTTCACACAATCCATCTACCT
This sequence comes from Protopterus annectens, assembly GCF_019279795.1. NCBI lineage: Eukaryota > Metazoa > Chordata > Ceratodontiformes > Protopteridae > Protopterus > Protopterus annectens. The sequence goes on along the minus strand of NC_056727.1, from coordinate 510,750,257 downwards.
CTTTGCTAGATGTCCTCGCTTCCTCTTACCTTCTTCCTGTCTGTCCTAAATCTTCCTTACCAGATTGTCTTCTGCTTTTCTACACATGTCCAAACCATCATAATCTGTTCTCTTTGATCTTTTATGCAATTGGAGCTACTTTGGCTTCTGCTCTTATGTCACATTTCTTTGTCTGTCCCACAGTGTGCCTACTACCTTCTGAGGCACTTCATTTCCATCACCTCTAGCTTCTTCAACTGTTCTGCCTTTACTGCCCAGGTTTCTGCACCATACAGTAGTATTGGTTACACAACTGTCTTGTACAGATTACTTTTTAGCTTCTTTGGCATTCTTCTGTCATAAACTACACCTGGCACTCTATGCCAGTTAGCTGCAGTCCCTCTGATTCTAGTTTTGAACTCTTCATTCAGACTTCCCTTCTCCTCAACCATACCTCCCAGATACTTTAAGCTGTTTACCTGTTCCACTATCTTTCCTTCTATCTCTATTCTGAGCTTCTTCTGAATTCCCCATTTTGCTGTCATTACCACCATCTTATCTGTGCTTAATTTCATCCCATCTGCTTCAGTTTTGCATTCTGTTCTCCTACCCTTTGCTGAAGTTCTGGCTCAGAGTCTGCCTGTAGTGCCACATCATCTGCATACAGCAACTTTATTGATCTGTCCCTTCTGACCTGTTTGCTAATGTAGTCAATCACCAGTATGAACAGCAGTGGGCTCAGAGCTGAACCCTGGTGTACATCCACTCTCACTGGAAACCCCTCTGTGAGGCCAAACACTGATCATACTTGAGTCATTGGGTCCTTGTACATAGCCTGCACTAATTCTACCAATATTTCCGGGACTTCAAACTACTGCAGTACTGCCCAGATCAGCTTTCTTAGGACCTTGTTATATGCTTTCTCCAAGTCTAGGAATGCCCAGTTGGACTCTCTCCTCATCTCTAGTTTCTTCGCAGGTATCTGTCTCACTGCAAACATCAGGTCAGTTGTGTTGTATCATGATCTGAATCCAAACTGCTCATCTCCCATCTTACATTCTACTACTCTGCATATCCATTTATCAATCACCATCTCCAGAACATTCATGCAATATGATAGGAGTTTGATGCCTCTGTACTGCCCATAGTTGTGGATGTCCCCTTTGTTGTTGTACACTGGCATGTGTATGCTTATTCTCCAGTCATCTGGGATACACCTTTCTCTCCACACTATTAGTACCCTTAGGAGCCATTTCCCCTATCTCACCCAGTATCTTTACCATATCTGCTGTGATCTCATATGAGCCTGCTGCTTTCCCCTGACCTCATTTTCCTTAGTGCTGTTCTTGTTTCTTCTAGGGTGGGCTCCTCTTCTTCTCTCATTGTAGGCTGTTTCTGGGACAGTACAGCTTTTGTGGGGTTTTCTTCATTCAGAAGGTGCTTGAAATATTCCTTCCATCTGCCTTTGATGTCCTGTGGACTGGTGTGGTGAGCAGGTTGTTGCTGATATCCCTTATGAAGGGTATCTGACTATCTTCTTTATCTTTCTTGTATTTGCCTTGCAACCTGATAAAGTTTCTTTTTGTCACTTATTGAGTCACTTTCCAGAAGTTGGTAGAGTGCCTCTGATGCCCTATTATTTGCTATGGTAACTTCTTTCTTAGCTTCCTAGCCTGTTCAGTCATTTCCATCTCCCACTTCTTCCTGCACTCATTCATTCCTCTGATGACTTCCTGGACTTCTGCATTCTGCCACCAGCTTTCCTTATGTACCTTATTTCCATATATATCTCAGCCATATATCTTTTCTGTAGTCATAACACACGCGTTTTTTAGGCACTGCCATTCTTGTTCAACTTCACCTATTTCTTCCTCTTCTTGGGGTGCTAGAGCCCTGAGTAATTCCTTGAACTGTTGTGCTTTCTCTCCAGTCAACTTCCAGGTCTTTAACCTCATCTCTTTTGACCATAGAGCCTTCTCTGACCACTGCTTGCAGTTGATTGTGGCATCTAGTGGTTTATGATATGGGCCAACTGTTTCAGTGGGGATGACTTTGCAATCATGGAGTCTACCCCAGTGCCTTTCCTTACTAAGAGGAAGTCTAACTGATTTGCATATTGGCTAGTCTTGTATGTGATCTTGTGACTGTATCTCTTTCTGAACCATGTGTTGGCTACTATCAAGCCATTTGCCAGGCAGAAGTATAGAATGGCTTCTCTTTATTCCTGTTGCCCCACCCATGTGGACCCAGGCAGTCCTCCTATACTTTCGCTATGTCACATAACATTCCTTTCACCATGTCATTTATGAAGCAGGTGAACTTAGGGCAAACTTGAGAATAAATGAATGTTCCATCTCTGTCAGAATGTTGGATTCTTCCTCAATGTTCTTCACTGGTGTTTGTGAAAAAAAAAAATAATTTTATTTTCCTTTCCTTTTTAACTCTAGTATATATGTTCAAAATCTACCCAGAATAACACCATTTTTTCTTTTCTTAGAAGTCAAGAATTGGTAAGACAAACTCTATAGTAATGTTTTATTCTGAAATGTTGTAACATATAATTTGTTTATGTTTTTTATGTTAATAGCTTATGATGTACTGTTAACTTTAACTATACATATTAACTGAAAGAAGTAAGTCAGATTGTTGTGACTGATTAGAACAGCTTAAAAGAAGTAAGACAAAAGAGAAACTTATAGGGGAAATTAGCAGCTTCTGTGCACTGTGAGTTGTCTTTTTGCATGCTGTAGTCAAAGTCTGATGTCAGTATGTAAAGCTTAGATCAGGGCAGCAGTTCACAATGGATAAAAACACACATTCAAATTAAACAAGCAGAAATTATTTTATATATAGTCAAAACTGCTTGTAATATTAAAATTAATAAGAACAGTAAACATCTTATGAATAATATGCAAATGTGCAAGGAATGAAATATTTAATATGTAAGATTAATAAAAGAGCAGCATCAGTAGGTTAAGAAATGTGTACACATATTATAATCTTTAATAGAGTATTGATGATTAAATAGCTCTTTGATGATAGATTTTAGAAATACAAGCTATATAGAATAAGGTAGAATACTACTGGAAAAATACAACAGAAAAATATATTTAAATAACAAACTGCTTTTAAGAAAGATGTCTATTACATATACCTGCATATGGCAGAAATGTGAATGTACAAGTTCTCCTATAATTTACATAGAAAATCATATAATAATATTTGAAAATAATGTGAAAGATGACATTTGAAGCTTGAGCATGTGGACTTTGAAGCTTTTGCATGGTGTATGTTATTATATTTACTAAGACTACCTGAAATAACGTATTTCATAAATCAGTGCTGAAATTTGAGTGTTTTTTTTGCTGAATCAGTACATTCATTTTGAAAGAAAATAAAGTAGATTTTTCAATATGTTTGAATCCGGGAAAGGAGAATGGAATGTGAATTGAACACATTGTAACTTCTGAATACAATATAGACTGCAAATATTTTTTGATTCCATAGAAATAGCAAGACCTTATCTTTGACCTCAGTAGTGTACACATCTTTATGAAGTAATTTAATAAGCTAAAGGATTTTTAAATATTTTGATATTTGTCGTCTTAAGAGTGTTACACACTTTTGAGATATAGACACTTGTATTTTAAAAATTAATTCAGAGCTTTTGTTAGATGCATAAAATATGTGCATGTCTTTTAGTATGATAAATATCCCTTTTGTATTATAGTTTAGTATGATAAAATTATCTGTCACCTGCAAGTTTACTGACATCTTTATCTCTTCAGGTCCCACTGTGTTATACTTATTTATTTAGAGATCTAGTTATAATTATATTAAATTAGTGAATAATTTAGGAATATTTAATGGGTAATCTATATTACTATTACATAGATAAGTATATAATATATTATTTGTTGGATTATTTAATATTTGTGATTAATAGAAGATGATTATTGCATTGTTATGTAGTAATTGTAGGAATAGTTTTAAATGGCAAAATATATAACTAAATTAATGGTCTCTTATTATTTTTGACCTATATATAATATTATATTAATTATTTGTAATTCACAATAGCTTTGGGTTAGTTTTTTATGAGTTTTTAAGTCTTGGTAGGTACAGCACTAGTGGAGTAGTTTGTCTATTTGATAGGTAAACTAGGAACTTTGGTATCCATGGAGGCTGTATTTTATTGTCAGTATATACAGTTATAGTTCTGGACTTGTCTATATTTTTGTTATTTATGAGTTTTAGTAGTTTAGTCTGTAGAAAAAAAGAATTCAAAACAATGTGGAATGTTAAGATAGTGTTGGAGGAATAGAGTCATATATAATTAAATTAATATGGTGGATAAATGTGTCATATTATCTTTAAAAAGAAATTGTTTTAAATGCACAGTATGGATAGTTTAACTTGATTTCTATTAATGTAAATGGATTAAATAAGAGCAAAAAAAAAAAGGAAATCATTAACAAGATAATTAAAATTAAATAGAGGAGACATATTCTTGGAAGAGACTCACTTGATAGATAAAGATGTACAATATTTAAATAACTTAAGTTATGAAATGTTTTCATCTGCTTCTTTTAACAAAAAAAGAGGAGAGGAACTACTATACTTTAGAGAAAATCTACTGTAATGCCTAAGGTCATGGAATCCATTAATGATCCCAAAGGAATAGATACATTTGCAATAATTAAATATAATGGCAAACACTATACACTAGATAATTTTTACTGGATCCTTGGAATATGCACATGAGTGGCTAAAGATCAATTAAATATTCTACAAAGACATTGGAAGGGTAGCTTAATTTTAGCAAGGGATTTTAACTGCATATCTAGTACAGAAGATACAAGTGAACAGAAGAAAGATAAAATAGTGGCACCAGTTATAGCACTAAATAGATAGATTAGTAATAATAATTTAGTACATTTACTAGTAAAAGCAGAACATTGCTCTTCACTCATTATTCTTATTTACATGGGGTGCAAACTAGAATTGGTAGGATGTATGCCTATATAGATTTACTTAATAAAGTGAATTATTGTGTCCTTTATATGATCATAATAAGTATTAATATAGTAAGGGATATAAGGAAGTTTTAGATTATTTATAGAATCCCAGTATATATGATTAAATTAAAAGAATTTAAGAGTTACTTTACCTTAAGGAACAAATTAAGAATTTTTGATCTTTGAATGATAATGGTCAGGTTACTAAAGTCATACTATGGGACTCCTTAAAACTGCATATTATAGATATAATGGAAAGATGGGCTAGTAATAAAATGAAAGAGTGGGATAAAGAGTTATTAGAAATACAGGATAAAATACACAAAGTGAGGCTTGAACAACAAACAAAGAAATTAGATAATAATACTGATGTCATTAAAAAATGTATGGCAAAATATCAGAGCTTTAATGTATAACATGGAGACAGCATTAGAAAAAATAAAATTGCATACTTATGCAATGACTTCAAAACATCTACATAGATTAGCTAATAGAAGTAAGATCATAAGCAAAAAGGAACAAATTAATAATATTCAAAATATTTGTCTTTTTGGCTTTTCCTGGTTAGGGGTCGCCACAGCAGAACTCCGGTCTGCTAATGATTGGCAGTCGATTTTTATGGTGCCGAGTTGCCAGCCCGATGCCCAGCCTTCAGCGAAGGCACACCCATTCATGCATGTCTTTCGGAGGCCACTCGACTGTGGGGAGAACATGCAGACTCCACACAGAAGGCACTCCAGCCGAGAATCGAACAGGAGAACCTCTTGCTGTGAAGTAACAATGCTACCGCTGTACTACTGCGGACAGGAATAATATTCAAAATCTTCACCTTAAATGCTTATTATTTTTTAAAAAGCCATGAGGATCTTAAAAAAAGATAAAAACAATCCTGATTATTACAAAATTGACAGTTATGTAAAGAAAAATGTTACTAATAAACTTAGTGACCAACAAATATCTATGTTGAATAAGCCTATTACCCTGATAGAAGTTAAAGAACCTTTGAAAAAAGGGAAAAATGGTAAAACTCCAGGGTCAAATGATTTAAGTATGGAATTATATAATCTGCTTCCATTAAATATTTTAGAATTACTAAGTGACGTTCTCACTGTAATTCAGAGTGACAAAATAAATCCCCCCATGGAATGTTTTGTAATCTCACCTATACTTAAACAAGGAAAGGATAATAAGATAGTTTCCTTATATAGACTTATTTCATTATTAAATGTAGACTATGCAATATTTACTTCCATTTTCACTGCAACATTAAGAGATATAGTAGATTAACTAATAAAGATCAAACAAGATTTAGAGTCACTAGATTAATGTATGATAATATAAAAAGGGTAGTAGCTATCTTACATTTAGCAAAGGGAATGAACAGGAAATTGGACATAATTAGCTTAGATATTGGGAAAGCTATTGATTCTGTAGATTGGAACTACTTCTTTAAAACTTTAGAAGCATTTGGATTTCCAGAACTGTATATTGGAATATTGAAAAAGTTGTATAGAGACTACAAACCATATGATGTTAAAATTGAATCTTACATTTCTCAAGGATTCACTTTAAACAAAGGCACAATGCAAGGGTGTCCCTTGTTCCCTCTACTATTTGCATTTGTTATCAAACCCTTAGCTAATAGTATAAGAAGTAATGAAAAAATTGAAGTATTCTCAATTAAAACAGATTGTAAATCTAAAATGCATATTTTTGCACATGATATTTTACTAACTATAGGAGATTTAAATTATTCAATTGAAGAAACAGGTGAGAAAAGTAACAAGTTTCAAGAAGTATCAGTGCTGAAATTTAATAATAATAAAACTGAAACTTTAGTCTTAAATCAATTGCTAGATATTAAGTTTAAAGATAAATATGAATATAATTGGGAAGGAAAAGAACTAAAATATTTAGGAATAAAAATCTATCAAGATGTGAGTAAGATTATTAATAATAATTTTGAAAAAGTAACTGAAGAAGTGTTGCTTTTTATTAAAAATGGAATGAGTGTTTTTTTTTTTTACTTTGGAGGACGTTAGTACTTATTAAAATGATTATATTACCTAAGATATGTATATATATATATATATATATATATATATATATATATATATATATATATGGGTCTACTTTGGATGACCGAAATGCCAGTTCGCCGACACGCAAAACACCGAGACCAAACAACCGAAAACACACAATACCGACAACTCACAAAACCGAACACCATTACACCGACACACAAAACGTAAACTACACATTACACACAATTACATATCCACTAACCTTAACCCAAACCCTAACCCTAAGGTCTGACTCTACTGCACACTTACCCTACCCGCACCCTAACCCTAACTCACTTAACCCACCCCTAAACCTAAAGTCCGTCACTATCGCACACTTATCCTACCTGCACCCTAACCCTAACTCACTTAACCCACCCTAAAACATAAAGCCTGTCACTATCGCACACTCACCCTATCCACACCCTAACCCTAACTCACTTAACACACCCCTAAACTACAGTCCGTCACTATCACACACTTACCTTACCCGAACCCTAAGTCCGACACTACCGCACACTCACCTTTCCCACACCCTAACCCTAAATCCCTCACTATCGCACACTTACCTGTCCGCTTCCTAACCCTAAATCCCTCACTATCTCACACTTATCGAGTCGCGCTCACACGTTGCCTATGTCGGTCTTTCGACTGTCGGGATTTCACCTTGTCGATCACCTTCGTTTTCGGTTGTTTGGTCTCGGTGTTTTGCGTGTCGGTGAACTGGCATTTCGGTCATCCAAAGTAGACCCATATAGATATATATATATATATATATATATATATATATATATATATATATATATATTGCATTCAATAGCTTTAATACCTGACAAAAACTTTTAAAGAAAATTGGAAAATGTTAAATTCATTCTTACAGTATCCTAAAAAGCTGAGAATTGTTTATAGAAATCTTGTAAGATTATGGGAGTATAGTGGTATTACATTCCAAGTTGCAGAATTTTATTCTTTTGCTGCAATTCTTAACTCTATTATACTCTTGGTAGACTTACACTAGTCAATGGAAAACGATCTGGGAGCAGGTTAAATTAAATTCTTATAAATTTATTAAATATGATAAACTAGAAATATCTCATAGTCCTTTCATCTGGTTAACAAAATGTACCATAGAAGGAAATCCATTACAATCTTTAGACTCTGCATATATGAAATCAATTCTTAAAATAGTTAAGAAATATGTTTTTAAAACTTCATTAATATCAAAATGGAAATTGTTATGCTTTCCTATTGTGCACACCTCTAGATTTAAAGAACCTCAGAACAATATTAAAATGAATTTACTAAAAGGGAACCGCTTAGTATTGTGAAGACTGGGTGAAGATAGATGAAGGCTACTAGCCGAGCCAGATAGGATTTTATACATAATTCTGTCATTTGTAAATATGAATGTTGAATTATAGACTTGTTTTCTTAATTGAAAGAAAATACTGTGAAATGTTGAAATACAAGCTTGTTCTCTTAAATGTAAAGAAATACTGTTACATGTGGAACTGGAAAAATGTGACAACAGTGCACTCTACTGTAAGAAAGCTAAGTCAAGCATTTCATGACTGTCTTTGATGTTTACAATTTGGCTCCGGCCAGGCTAGAGGAAGGCTTCCTACCTATTGTTTTAACTTAAGTAATAATTACTAGAGTTTACATGTGGAATGTCTTTTATGGCTGTAGTTTCCTGCAGCTGAAGGATAACACTAGAATGTAGTATCTGCCACCCTGGGAACCCCAGGAAAGTGTAAAACTGATGTAATGGGAATTAGGATTGAAAATAGAAATTTAAACAGAGAGAATCAGAAGGCATTATGCATTTTTTGTCTTGACCATCCACCTCACAGCACTGTCTTGCTCATATGTAAGTTATCTTAGACTTGTGTTTTCTTTTAGAAATAACCAGGAACTAGAAAAATTAGACTAAGTGCTTTTATGTGATGTCAGGACTGTACTACTGATTTATTTTAAGTATTTCTGTGTGATCTCTCAATTCTTGAATAACACTGTATAGCTGAAAGTATTGTATTGTGGTTTTAATTATTTATTATTAAATATTTTAAAACCTTTCAACTGTGGCTGTTTTGTGTAGAGATAATTTAAGCTCTTAAGAGTACTTGCATGCCTTTGGTAAAATTGTACACAGCCACTCCTATAGCTTTAGCCCTGGGCTGTACTACCAATTGGATAAAAATATTGCACAGTAATAACTGGACACCCTTTTAAGGGCCTTTGAGTAGCTGATAAGTATTAATGGGTTGTGGCAAGTGGAACTACCGTATAGTTTATTTTATTTATTTATTTTATTTTTTATTTTTATTTTACATTTGTTGACCGGGCTAGTCCAGCTGGATATATGTCCATTTTCAGTGGTGGCCCGGGGAGAAAAGCTCCACAAATTACAACAACATAAAAGGTCAAGACAAAGACAATAGCAGTATAATTTGGTACATAAGTTTAACAATTATAGTACAAGCCTAAGATTATATATTTTATATTTCAGTAGGAAAAAGGAAAAATTTATCTAAGAATAGATGAAAAAGACTAATATATTTGTATTAGAAATGGTGTAGTACAAATCTTTATAACATATTACAAAATTAGATACACCTAGTAATTTATGATAAGAGATACTAAGGTCTCACAAAAACCTAAGAAAGAAAACCACTAGAGATCAATAGATAGAGTATAGAAGAACAGCAAGGGTGGATTTCTAGTGTTATTTCACACATAGGTTGTGATACTATATGAAGGTGTTTGATCATTCCACAGTATATACTTATTTACATGAGAAAAAATCCTAAGGAAGGTTAAGCTCACTAAAAATTAGTGAGACAACACAAGATCATGATCATGGGAGGCTAGGAATTGTGGGAGTCTAGTTAATAGTTAGGTACTTAGTCTGGGTTAACACAGGGGATTAGCCAGTATGATTTGAGGTAGGGTTTAAACTTGCTTTTAAATAAGCTGACAGAGGATATTGAGGTTAGCTGGCTTGGGAGGATGTTCCAGGCTTTACCTACTGTATTGGAGAACAAGGTGTCACCAGCTAAGTTGTTGGATTTTGATATTTGTACAAGTAGGTTATTAGCTGAGCGTAAGGTCTTGAGGTTATTATAGGGATGACTAGGGATGTAAGTATGGGTGTATTTTGAGGTAAATATAGGATCTTATGGGCTACTATTAATTGATTGAAAAGTATTAAATTTGGCAGCTCTAACCATCCTAACTGATTCAGATTGATACAGTGATGAGTTCTATAGGAGGACCCAGCTGCAAATCTGGCAATATTGTTGTAGGAGGATGTAAGTTTACTCAGATTACTTCTACATATTTTGGTATAGATAGGGGAGGCATAGAGCAAGGTAGAGATGAGGTGGGTACGAGCAATAGTAACCCTGGCTGGAGGTGTAAGAAAGGGTTTTATTCTATAGAGGGAACCTAGTTTCTTGTTTACTATTTTTATGGTGTTATTAATGTGAGGTTCAAAGGACAAGTTGTTATCTATTAGTACCCCGAGTAGTTTGGTGGTTGGTTCAGGAGATATTATAGTTCCATCATTTGAAGTAATAGTAAAGTTAAGTGGGGAGGTTCTGCGGGTGGGGGTAAATAGTAGCATTTTTGTTTTTTTGGGGTTAAGGATAAGACGTCTTTGTAGGAGCCAGTTTTCAACTGTACTAAAGGTCATTTGGGTTAGTGACTGAAGTTCTGACTGAGAAGCAGCAGCGCATATGAGTGTGGAGTCATCAGCGTATTGGATACAGTCAGCTTGAGGAATTACAGAATGAAGGTCATTTGTAAAGATGGAGAAGAGTAATGGGCCTAATATAGATCCTTGTGGGACCCCTAGAGTGACTGGGACGTGGGAAGATAAAGTATTTTCCCATAGTACAGCCTGTTGCCTGTTATGTAGGTATGATTGGAACCACTGTATAGTATGGTTGTCCAATGACAGGTTTTTGAGTGTGTCTGTAAGGAGGTGGTGATTCACCATATCAAATGCTTTGGACAGGTCAATAAAAACAGCTGAGGATAGAGTATCAATATTACGATTATTGTTAATATGGTTAGTGAAGGATAAGAGAGCAGAGGTGGTGCTATGAAATGGTCTAAAGCCATGTTGACAGGGTGCTAATAAATTGTGATCGAGTAGGTAGGTTAACAGTTGTATGTGTATACATTTCTCCATTATTTTTGCCAAAGGAGATAGAATAGCTATGGGCCTATAATTGGACAACTCTTTGGAGTTATCGCCCTTATGCAGGGGCATTATGTGAGAGACTTTCCAGATTAGGGGAATAGATCCTTCAGAAATAGTTCTGTTAATGAGGATGGATATGGGGTAGGCTATGACTTTAGCAGCTTTTTGCAGGTATTCTGCAGGTAATTTATCAGCAGAGAGAGTAGTGGGTTTAAGTTTCTGTATGAGGTTACAGATAAGTGAAGTGGGCACTGGCTGAAAATGAAATTGATGAGAATTATTGGTAAAGGTTGTGGCAGAGCCTGGGATGCTAGGGGACTGCTGGTTGGCTAGGGATTGTATGGTTTCAGTGAAAAAAGTATTAAATGAGTCAGCTATTTGGATGGGATTGTTGTGATCAGAGCCAGAGGGAGAGGGAGTACTTGAGCATCCAGGGTGTAGGAGGTTATTGATACCTCGCCAGAATTTTTGGGGATTATTTTGGTTGGTTTGTTGTAGTTGGTAGTAGTAGTTTCTTTTATCGGCTAATATGGCTTTTTTGTTTCATTTCTTAGCTGTCTGAATTGTAGGTGGTCTGAGGAGCTTTTTGTTGAGTGCCATTTGGCCCATTGTTTATTTCTTTGGAGGATTTTTTGTTTGGGCGTTTTGGTGAACCATGGTGCCAGTTTGGTTCTAATTCTAACTTTGCGTAATGGGGCATGGCTGTCTAAAATGGTTAGAAATTTAGAGTTAAAGTATTTCACAGCATTATCTATTGGGAGGTATTTCAGGGGTGACCAGTCACAGGTGACTAGTTCAGCTTGAAAGTGAGCAGGATTAAAATTTTTGGTAGTGCGAATAGTTCTACAGATGGTAGAGTTTAGGATGACAGTTTTTGTTCTGATTAAATAGGTAAGCAAGTGATCACTTATGTCCTCAGGGAGGGTGCCTGTTTTATAGTTTAGTTGGGGGGTATTAGTGAGTATCCAGTCAAGGGTACTAGTTTTGTTGTTAGTTTTATTGGTGCGGGTTGGGGATGTTATAGTTTGGGTAAAACCATATAAGTTGATATTAGTAGAAGGCTGCTCAGATATACAGGAGTTCCAGTTAATGTTAAAATCTCCAAGTATAATGGTTTCTTGGGGGTAGTTACTTGAGAGCCAGCTGAGGATAGCCTCTAATGTGTTGATGTTATTGCCTGGGGGAAGATAGACACATGATAGATATATGGCTTTGCTTTTGTTAAGCTGAACCTTAGTTAGAGGAATTTCTGCATTGTTGCAAAGTGGAGGTTTGGAGTCTAACAAGGTAACTTGTAATCCATTCTTATAAAGTATGGCTACGCCTCCTCCTTTTTTAGTGTTATGGTCACGTCTTATGATATTATAGCCAGGGGGTAGAACTGCACTGTCTTGTATTGATGGATTAAGCCATGTTTCAGACAGACAGAGGATGTCAAAGGAATAAACATCAATAAGGGCATGCAGGTGAGCTATTTTGTTATTGATGCTACAAATATTAAGATGAGCTATCAGGAGAGAGTTGGGGGGCTTGGTAAGTGTCTGTGTGATTGAATTTGTTGGTGTATCAGGCTGTGTAGCTGTGATAGTGGTAGGACCTGGGTTAGGGTGTATATCACCATCTAACAGGGAGTGGACCTGAACTTTTAGGATGAGTTGTAGAAGTTGAAAAATTAGGTTCTTATTTTTCCTAGCTAGTGGGTTACATTGAGAGATGTGATGGAGTCTATGAAATATGGCTGCTGAGTACTTAGCTGAGCTGGGGAGGTTGCTAACACTATGAGTGGAGCTGGGGGTAAGGACAGAGGTGTGTGTGATGTGGGTATGCAGTCCTAGGAATCTATGGTGTTTGTAGAGAGTAAGTAGATAGGGAATGATAAGTATAATTAGGAGTAGTAATAAAGGTAAGGGTTTACAGGATCCTTGAGCCATTTGTTTAGGTTAAGCTGGTTAAATGTAGGGATATTTGTGGATAGAGTGGTAGGGTAATGGATAAAGGTAAATGAGTGATGTTTTTTTAAGGGGAGGAGAGAGGGGTAAAGTGAGAATATAATAGAGGTAATAGCACTTTAAGGGGAGGAATTAGAGGTTGGTCCTAATGCATAGGGGTGTGGCAGTTAGAGTATAAGTTTAGGACCACTGGGGGTGGGTGGAATTTGGGGGCAGGGTAGGGGAGCGGAGTGAGCCCACAGGGCGAACAGAGCGGGATGAGCCACAGAGGAGTTCACCCTAGGAAAACAATCAGAGGAGCAGTAAGCAAAGGTAAGTAAAGCAGCAGAGGGTAAGCTGACACAATGCCTTGATAATAGAATATGCAGAGAGGGTTGGCAGTGAAGAATATTAGAAGAAAGAAAGAATAGAGTGGGAGTATTAGCTCTTCCAGAATATTAGAATCCAAGAGCCTGTAAGTTACTTAAAATTGGAGTCAGAATGGTGGTCTAAAGGAAACTATTATCCTCTAGTGGACAAAAGCTGTATAGCAGAGGCAATATATACTGAGAAAAGAGTGCAGGGCAGTAAGTATGCTATAGAGGATTGAAGAGGAAGAACAGTAAAAATACTTGTAGTCTAAGAAGGGGGAAGGGGTGACAGGTATGGGAGCAGATAGTAAAGGCTGCCGGCTGTCCTGGCTGGTGAAAGTAAACTTACAACCTAGGATATCTCACACTAATTGTCTTAAGACTTTGGTTTAAAGTACGTACTTTACTTATAATTAAATTCCCTTGGGGACTGTCGCAGAGGGGAGGAAAGGTTCAGTTCCTTAGTTAGGGGAAACCGCAGTGTGTTGAGGAGAATAGTTGTTTTCAGCATGCAGAGCAAGTCCTCCTTAATACTGGGAAAACAGGTTGAGCAGCTGGGAATATAAAGGGAAAAGAGAGACAGTGGTAAGACACACAGAGAGATAAAAAATAGTCAGTTACACAGGCTTATTAAGTAGTAACTTGAGCATAGAACAGAGATTAACTTGCATAGTAAAACAGTCTTGACTGCACATATTACAATGTCTCTATCAGTGATAATATTCAAGCAAGACACTTATAAAAGCAATATAGTTCAGGAACAATAAAGGTTAAACTCTTCTATGACTCAGTCAAAGATTACATTCAGCAAGACACTTGTTAAAACAGCATATCTCTGAAACAATAAGGTTCAACTCGTCTTATAACTCTCTATCATGTTTGCATTTGTTATTTGTATAGATAGATATATATTTTGTTTTAGAAAGGTAGGCTTCTAATTAGTCCTCCTTATTTGCACACATCATTGTTAATTAGGCTAGTCAGTATAAGGTGCTTGGGCAGAGGACGCTGTGATTTCTGTCGTATGTATAGTAATAGTATGCAACAGGAAATACTGCTCTATATAACTATACAGTGGCAAACAATAGCTCTTCAAATCCACACGATGGTGAAAAGCAGAAACATAAACTCTATACAGCAACCTTAGCTGTCTTTATAGGTCTGAAACAACACTAGAATGCTTGTAGTCATTAGCGTTGTTAGCGTACAAAGAACGCCATGATTCCAGTCTAATATATAAATATATTATGTAACAAGAGCGGTTTATAGTTTTAGTATTCGACAAGAGGTTAGTTCATATAAATCATACATTGTCCAAAAACAGAGTCTATAGCTCTATGCAGTGACTATAGTAGTCATAAAAGGTCCAAAGCAACACTTAAATGCTATTAGTTGATGGCGTAGTTAGCATGCCACAAAAGCATACAGTCTATCCGGTGCTACAAAGTTCCTGAAAACTACTCTACCAGATCAACTAAAAAGGCTACATAAAAGGCTACACAGTAAACACGCTATCATTTAGGTTGCATGTTAAGATAATCCATTTAGCATTATAAGCAGAACTGTACAGTATTCTAACCGTGACTTTGTTCACACCTGAACTCCATGTGCAGTAAAAACGCTCAGAAGCACGCCAAAACAGCTGGGGATAGTACACGCTACGCAGGTTCTCAACACAGTTATTTACAAACCTGTCCTGCACGCAATTAGTACTTTACTAGGATATCATCAACGTGGTTTAACAATTCTGAACAGGACAAAAAGAAAGCTTACCTAAAACAATATTTACTCCACTGCCAGGACCGAACGGCACCCTAAGGCTAATTAGGAGAATAAAGATGGCGTCCTGAGGGAGAAGGTATATTTATAAGGTAAGTGATGTCATAGAGGGGGGAGGGCAAGAAGAGTAAGCATAGCTACAGGTAATGACCAGATTTATCCAGAGCAAAACCCTAGGCAGGAAATGGAGGGGGTGGGTCCTATGCTAACATAGTGAATAGTTCATTCCTGATGTGCTAAGGATATGAGCATATAGGAAATACAGACAGGGGAAGGAGCAAAGTATTCTAACCAGATGGATGTTAAAGGGAGTAGATGGGAAGACAGAAGATAGAGAGCTATATTAACAGGGTCAGAGCCACAGAGGAGTTCACCCTAGGAAAACAATCAGAGGAGCAGTAAGCAAAGGTAAGTAAAGCAGCAGAGGGTAAGCTGACACAATGCCTTGATAATAGAATATGCAGAGAGGGTTGGCAGTGAAGAATATTAGAAGAAAGAAAGAATAGAGTGGGAGTATTAGCTCTTCCAGAATATTAGAATCCAAGAGCCTGTAAATTACTTAAAATTGGAGTCAGAATGGTGGTCTAAAGGAAACTATTGTCCTCTAGTGGACAAAAGCTGTATAGCAGAGGCAATATATACTGAGAAAAGAGTGCAGGGCAGTAAGTATGCTATAGAGGATTGAAGAGGAAGAACAGTAAAAATACTTGTAGTCTAAGAAGGGGGAAGGGGTGACAGGTATGGGAGCAGATAGTAAAGGCTGCCGCTGTCCTGGCTGGTGAAAGTAAACTTACAACCTAGGATATCTCACACTAATTGTCTTAAGACTTTGGATTAAAGTACGTACTTTACTTATAATTAAATTCCCTTGGGGACTGTAGCAGAGGGGAGGAAAGGTTCAGTTCCTTAGTTAGGGGAAACCGCAGTGTGTTGAGGAGAATAGTTGTCTTCAGCACGCAGGGCAAGTCCTCCTTAATACTGGGAAACCAGGTTGAGCAGCTGGGAATATAAAGGGAAAAGAGAGACAGTGGTAAGACACACAGAGAGATAAAAAATAGTCAGTTGCACAGGCTTATTAAGTAGTAACTTGAGCATAGAACAGAGATTAACTTGTATAGTAAAACAGTCTTGACTGCACATATTACAATGTCTCTATCAGTGATAATATTCAAGCAAGACACTTATAAAAGCAATATAGTTCAGGAACAATAAAGGTTAAACTCTTCTATGACTCAGTCAAAGATTACATTCAGCAAGACACTTGTTAAAACAGCATATCTCTGAAACAATAAGGTTCAACTTGTCTTATAACTCTCTATCATGTTTGCATTTGTTATTTGTATAGATAGATATATATTTTTGTTTTAGAAAGGTAGGCTTCTAATTAGTCCTCCTTATTTGCACACATCATTGTTAATTAGGCTAGTCAGTATAAGGTGCTTGGGCAGAGGACGCTGTGATTTCTGTCGTATGTATGGTAATAGTATGCAACAGGAAATACTGCTTTATATAACTATACAGTGGCAAACAATAGCTCTTCAAATCCATACGATGGTGAAAAGCAGAAACATAAACTCTATACAGCAGCCTTAGCTGTCTTTATAGGTCTGAAACAACACTAGAATGCTTCTAGTCATTAGCGTTGTTAGCGTACAAAGAACGCCATGATTCTAGTCTAATATATAAATATATTATGTAACAAGAGCGGTTTATAGTTTTAGTATTCGACAAGAGGTTAGTTCATATAAATCATACATTGTCCAAAAACAGAGTCTATAGCTCTATGTAGTGACTATAGTAGTCGTAAAAGGTCCAAAGCAACACTTAAACGCTATTAGTTGATGGCATAGTTAGCATGCCACAAAAGCATACAGTCTATCCAGTGCTACAAAGTTCCTGAAAACTACTCTACCAGATCAACTAAAAAGGCTACATAAAAGGCTACACAGTAAACACGCTATCATTTAGGTTGCATGTTAAGATAATCCATTTAGCATATAAGCAGAACTGTACAGTATTCTAACCGTGACTTTGTTCACACCTGAACTCCATGTGCAGTAAAAATGCTCAGAAGCACACCAAAACAGCTGGGGATAGTACACGCTACGCAGGTTCTCAACACAGTTATTTACAAACCTGTCCTGCACACAATTAGTACTTTACTAGGATATCATCAGCGTGGTTTAACAATTCTGAACAGGACAAAAAGAAAGCTTACCTAAAAACCCTATTTACTCCACCGCCAGGACCGAACAGCACCCTAAGGCTAATTAGGAGAATAAAGATGGCGTCCTGAGGGAGAAGGTATATTTATAAGGTAAGTGATGTCATAGAGGGGGGAGGGCAAGAAGAGTAAGCATAGCTACAGGTAATGACCAGATTTATCCAGAGAAAAACCCTAGGCAGGAAATGGAGGGGGTGGGTCCTATGCTAACATAGTGAATAGTTCATTCCTGATGTTCTAAGGATATGAGCATATAGGAAATACAGACAGGGGAAGGAGCAAAGTATTCTAACCAGATGGATGTTAAAGGGAGTAGATGGGAAGACAGAAGATAGAGAGCTATATTAACAGGGTCAGAGTCACAGAGGAGCTCACCCTAGGAAAACAATCAGAGGAGCAGTATGCAAAGGTAAGTAAAGCAGCAGAGGGTAAGGTGACACAATGCCTTGATAATAGAATATGCAGAGAGGGTTGGCAGTGAAGAATATTAGAAGAAAGAAAGAATAGAGTGGGAGTATTAGCTTTTCCAGAATATTAGAATCCAAGAGCTTGTAAGTTACTTAAAATTGGAGTCAGAATGGTGGTCTAAAGGAAACTATTGCCATCTAGTGGACAAAAGCTGTATAGCAGAGGCAATATATACTGAGAAAAGAGTGCAGGGCAGTAAGTATGCTATAGAGGATTGAAGAGAAAGAACAGTAAAAATGCTTGTAGTCTAAGAAGGGGGAAGGGGTGACAGGTATGGGAGCAGATAGTAAAGGCTGCCGGCTGTCCTGGCTGGTGAAAGTAAACTTACAACCTAGGATATCTCACACTAATTGTCTTAAGACTTTGGTTTAAAGTACGTACTTTACTTATAATTAAATTCCCTTGGGGACTGTAGCAGAGGGGAGGAAAGGTTCAGTTCCTTAGTTAGGGGAAACCGCAGTGTGTTGAGGAGAATAGTTGTTTTCAGCACGCAGGGCAAGTCCTCCTTAATACTGGGAAACCAGGTTGAGCAGTTTACTTATAATTAAATTCCCTTGGGGACTGTAGCAGAGGGGAGGAAAGGTTCAGTTCCTTAGTTACGGGAAACCGCAGTGTGTTGAGAATAGTTGTTTTCAGCATGCAGAGCAAGTCCTCCTTAATACTGGGAAACCAGGTTGAGCAGTTTACTTATAATTAAATTCTTGGGGACTGTAGCAGAGAAGGTTCAGTTCCTTAGTCAGGGGAAACCGCAGTGTGTTGAGGAGAATAGTTGTTTTCAGCACGCAGGGCAAGTCCTCCTTAATACTGGGAAACCAGGTTGAGCAATTTACTTATAATTAAATTCCCTTGGGGACTGTAGCAGAGGGGAGGAAAGGTTCAGTTCCTTAGTTAGGGGAAACCGCAGTGTGTTGAGGAGAATAGTTGTTTTCAGCACGCAGGGCAAGTCCTCCTTAATACTGGGAAACCAGATTGAGCAATTTACTTATAATTAAATTCCCTTGGGGACTGTAGCAGAGGGGAGGAAAGGTTCAGTTCCTTAGTTAGGGGAAACCGCAGTGTGTTGAGGAGAATAGTTGTTTTCAGCACGCAGGGCAAGTTCTCCTTAATACTGGGAAACCAGGTTGAGCAGTTTACTTATATTTAAATTCCCTTGGGGACTGTAGCAGAGGGGAGGAAAGGTTCACTTTTTTAGTTAGGGGAAACCGCAGTGTGTTGAGGAGAATAGTTGTTTTCAGCATGCAGGGCAAGTCCTCCTTAATACTGGGAAACCAGGTTGAGCAATTTACTTATAATTAAATTCCCTTGGGGACTGTAGCAGAGGGGAGGAAAGGTTCAGTTCCTTAGTTAGGGGAAACCGCAGTGTGTTGAGGAGAATAGTTGTTTGCAGCACGCAGGGCAAGTCCTCCTTAATACTGGGAAACCAGGTTGAGCAGTTTACTTATAATTAAATTCCCTTGGGGACTGTAGCAGAGGGGAGGAAAGGTTCAGTTCCTTAGTCAGGGGAAACTACAGTGTGTTGAGGAGAATAGTTGTTTTCAGCACGCAGGGCAAGTCCGCCTTAATACTGGGAAACCAGGTTGAGCAGTTTACTTATAATTAAATTCCCTTGGGGACTGTAGCAGAGGGGAGGAAAGCTTCAGTTCCTTAGTTAGGGGAAACCACAGTGTGTTGAGGAGAATAGTTGTTTTCAGCACACAGGGCAAGTCCTCCTTAAAACTGGGAAACCAGGTTGAGCAGTTTACTTATAATTAAATTCCCTTGGGGACTGTAGCAGAGGGAAGGAAAGGTTCAGTTCCTTAGTTAGGGGAAACCGCAGTGTGTTGAAGAGAATAGTTGTTTTCAGCACGCAGGGCAAGTCCTCCTTAATACTAGGAAACCAGGTTGAGCAATTTACTTATAATTAAATTCCCTTGGGGACTGTAGCAGAGGGGAGGACTAAGTGCTCTCCAGATCCCCAATAAGACTCCCCACTGGCACAGCTATAGGGTCCAGTATAGTCTGGGAGAAAAGGGCACAGCTGGAGAAACTGTGCCAGCCTTCCCCAGGAGTGTCTGTGTAGTTGTATAAACTCTTCTTAAAGTGCATGTGTGAGCACGTGTGTGTGTGTGTGTGTGTGTGTGTGCGTCAGCTACTTGGACAGGGACGTGAAGCACTGGTTGGACAGAGAGGGTGCTAGTGGTTTTAGCTTGGCCACTAGGCTGAGATCTGGACCCTATAGCTGTGCCAGTGGGGAGTCTTATTGGGGACCTAGAGAGCAAGAGAGTGACCAGCCCCAGACTAACTGTGATCTCTGTGTGCTCTTAAGGGAAATTGCACTTTACTGTGTGTATTTGTTATCCTTTCTTCATATATAAGACTCCCTCTCTGGTGTTAGTGATGGGGATTGATGCTCCTTGATTGCTGGGCCAGGGCATGGGCATCACAAGTATTATGGTCTGATTGCTTTGAAAAAGAAAGAACTAAGTCCCCAGAATATCTAATGAAAGAATATAAGTTGGATGAATCTGCTAAACCAATTAATTATATATATCAGCAAGAAATTAAATAAACTTGTGGATAATATGAGTGAAAGGGAATTGTATTACCCTATTATATGAATGTATGAATGCTATTATTGAAGATAGACTGGCCTACAAATGAAGCTTGTCCAAGTTATATACATTAATTATAAATAATAATAATAATTTGAATGCAAAATTATGAAACTTTTGTGATAGTAGTGGATTGAGGGACTCAATAGATGGTTAAGAATAAAACGTTGTTACTTAAATCAGTTAATCAGGCTTCTTCAGTTTTATACTGGAAAGTTTTTATGTGGAAATATATACATAGAATGTTTGTTACTCCCAATAAAATCTCTAAGTTTGGTAAAATGATGTAAAAACTGATTGGATACATGTTTATCGATTGTGAAAAATAAAATGTATATTGGGAAGAAATAAGTATGTTTTTTAAGGGGTTATCATAGGATCATAGGATCATAAGCGGTTACTAGGCTAATGGCCCTAGGTCTCTTATAAGCCTAGCCAAGAACAACCCCTGTTGCTAAGAATATAAAGGTATTAAGTAGGACTAGATCAACAACTACCGGGGTGAATTTGTAATTTCCTATCCAATCATGTACATTATACTTAAATAGGGTCAACAAGGGGCCTTGTTTCACATGAATTGGAAGTTTGTTCCAGAGGAGAGGTAACCTCTGTGAGACATATCTTTCTCTCCAGCAAGTCCTGTTGATGTCACATACTAGGTTGAGTTCCCTAGAGCAAGTGCATTTTATACCATTTGATTTATGAATGTGCAACACTTCCATTAGAGCAGGATCTGAGATTGCTTTGTATGCAAGGCAGAGGTCACCTCTGAGTAGTCTGTAAGATACAGAGTATAGTGAATGATTTCAGGCTGTCAATGTATGATATATACTGAAGAACTTGATTTTTCTTTGTAAGAAACCTTTGAGTTCTTTCCAGTTGCTGTAGGTGCATGGTAAGGTATATACCAAAGATAGCATTGTGCTCTATTACTGGCCTGATAAATGAGAAGTACAGGGGGTTATAACCACTTTTGTTCTGGATGCAGTGGCCTTACTTATGAGGTTTGTGATGCAGAAAGACTTTTTTACCACTGTTGAGACGTGGTAGTCAAATGAAAGGTTGCTGTCAACCTGTGTGCCCAAATCTGTCACCACTGATTGCATACTTAGGGTGTTGCTATTAATGTGGTAATCTGCAGGGACATCGCCCTTGCTGAAGGGGCTGATAATGCATTTTTTTGCATTGAGTTTTAGCCCATGAGTTTGATGCCAGTGATTTGTCTGTGTAAGTCCCTCTTTTAGGATGTTGACATCATTTGGGGACTTGATGACTCCACCCAGTTTGCAATCATCAGCAAACTTTGTCACTCATAGGCATTTGTTTTAGCCTGTACATCCAAGAAGTAGATTCCAAACAAAAGGGGCCCCAGCACAGATCCCTGTGAAACATCACTGGTTACAGGTCTGCTGTGGAAGTAAAGTCACCTATTTTGACTGTGTGCATTCTATTGGTGAACCAGTTTGCAACCCATGTGACAATATACAGGTTGATCTACAGCTGGGTACGTTTATCAATGATGCCTGAGTGGGGAATAGTGTCAAAGGCCTTGGCCGGGTCCAGGTAGGCCACATGCATGGATTTGATTTCATCCAGAGCTTTGGTGACTGTCTCAAAGAAGTCCATCAAGTTCAAGAGGCAAGATCTGCCTTTAATGAAGCCAAACTGAGTCAGGTCAAACATTTGGAAGTCTCCTGTATCTTTGGTGAAAAGGTCCATGCTTATTCTTTCCATAGCCTTGCAAATTAGGCTGATTAGGCTTATGGGTGTATAGTTCCCACAGTCTGTGGAGGTGCCTCCTTTATGTAATGAGACAACGGCTGCTGTTTTCCATTCATCAAGTACAAAACCAGTGCTTAGACTTTGGTTAAAAAGAGTACCAAGTGGTACAGCTAGTTCCTGTTTTAATCCATTTAGAATGCAGCCTGGGATATTATCAGGTCTCATAGAGGCTCTGTTTTTGGCTTTAGAGAGACCATTTATGACCTGCTCCTTGACGATATTAGATGGAGGGCAGCTGGTAGGGATGCCTTGGGGGATATGTGGTGGGGACGGTGGGGAAAAGTTTTCCCTGAACCTGTCATCTAACAGGTTGGCTATTTCTGTGGGTTCAGTATATGTGGTGCCATTAACAACCAGTTATGCGCAGATCTGGGTCTTTCATTTAAGGTTGTACAAGGAAGGGTGGTGGAGGGTGGGAAAATCCATTAAACTGGAGGTCTGTTAGATTAGCTACAGTGGCAGAGAAAACAGGAAAATAATCTTATTTGAAAAGTTGGTATTAATCTTAGAGGACAGCAATCTCCAGGACAGCAACTGACATGGGTTCAAATCCAAAAGGAATTGTGAGTCAATCTTAATAGTTTTATGACTGTTACAGGTGAACTTGCTAGGAGAGTACTAGTAGAAATGGCCTATTAGAAAGTGAACAGGTCTTTTGTCTCAGTCCCACACAGAAAGCTTATAAAATATGGAGGGATTGAGGTAGAGTCAAGAATAACTGGATAGCTGCACGGTTGAATAGTGGGACATAGAGTGATGAAGTGAGAGAGATGAAATAAAAATTAGAAGAATGATTACTGGAGTATGCAGGGGTGTGTCACAGTTTCAGTACTCTTCAGTGCAACTTGCAGATGACACAAAGTTAAGTGCAATAGTGAAAGGTGGGGAAAATGTAAGGAAGGATTAGGAAAGGCTAAACAAGGGTTCTGGACTGGACTACCAAGCATACCTCTCAAATGTACAGATTTTTTCATAATGCCCAGATTTTGGCTCATATTTTTGCTCTGTTTTCTCATACACTTCTGGTTTTCTGGCAAATCATGAAGGTTGAAGTCAGAAAATAAGGACAAACATTTGAGTTTTAGACTTCATACCCTTCAAAAATTATGGTAATGCAAAACCTGTTATTCTATCAACTTTCTGAATTTGTAAGAGCAATATTTAAAAGGTGTCTCTATTTTTGAGCCTTTGTTCCCCCATTATTGATGGCTTTGTACAAAGTTCTTGCTCTAAAACCTTGAGAGATGTGCCACCAAGAAAAGATTGAGAGGAAGAAGTCAGCAGTGACAGCAGTCAGAATGCTAGTGTGTACCCTCTGTGGTATGAACCCCTAAAGCAAAAAGGTACTGTTTTCATATGAAAGTAACATGGTCAGACCATACCTTGAGCACTGGCTGCAGTTCTTGAGTCCATAAAAGGCAAGGGACATCAAGCTGCTTGGTGGAATTCAGTGGAAAGCCATCAGAAACATCCATGGGATGAAAGAGATCAGATTTGACTGGGCACTAGAGGAAGTTGAACTCTTCTTTGCTGAGACCAGGAAAGACTGGGGACATGTTACTGGTGCACAGGATTATGTCAGGGACATGTAAAGGACCAAACAGGAAGGAGACTGAGGGAAGGAGGAGTCACAGACTGTTGGCATTAGCTGCTCAGAGAGGACTATAGATCCATGGAATGTGGACTACTTAAATAGGTGCTGGAGAGAACATCCACATAGGCATTCAAGAGGGAATTTGAAAGATAGAGATAAGTAAAGGGTAAGATAACAACGAAGGACAAGATTACACAATACAAATGTAATACATTATTGTTGCATGCAGCATTTTAACATGTATATATGTTACGCACTGGCAAAAAATGAGGGTAACAAAGGAACAATTAATATATTCAGAAACATTTTTTGAAACATGATAGTTAGATGAAGTCAAACATTGTTATTGTTTAGCAAAGATTATGTAACTAAAATATAACTGAACATTGGTATACCAAAAACAAAGATTAAGGAAACATATAGGTTCACTGACATGATGCACCTTGGAAGTGGATGATATGATAGTAAGGAGGACACTGAACATCCTGTATATCCAGGAGACAAGGGAAAGGAAGTTCAGCAAAGCCATTTGATGTGTGATCCAGAATTTGCTACTCATGAGGAGGACAGGCTAAAAACTGTGTGGGAATTTTGATGAAAGAGGGTCTTCTGAAGTCAGTGATGGATGTCATCAGTATTATTAATAGACTCATAGCAATCAGACTCCAGTGTAAAGACAGGGCAGTATTCATAAATTTTAGTCCATGTCCCATAGCAGGATTACAATGGTGTAGAAAAGAGTGCATTCAGCAGCATTTGCGTGACCTAATAAATAAAGCAGGACAGCATGAGTTGTTGTTGATAGTGGGAGACCTGAATGCTCATATTGGGACAGACAGAACAGGATACAAGGACTGCCTGAGTTCACAGAAGGACTGATCTTTCTAGACTTTTGTCTGGCAAATGGATTGATGGTGGCCAATACTTGGTTCAGCAAGAGTGACAGTCACAGTATCACATTCAAAAATTGTCAATATGCATCTCAGATAGACTTCCACCTACTAAGGAAAGGAAGAATCAGAGATTGCAAAGTCATTCTCAGTGCAACATTCAGCCAACATCATAACTCACTAATAACCACAATCAGCTGCAAGCAGTGGACAGAGAAGTATCTAAGGTCAACAGAGACAAGGATGAAGATGGAGAAGTTGACTGAAGAAAATGCACAAGACTTCAAGGAAATACTTGGGATTCTAGCACCTCATGAGGAATAATGATAATAATAATAATAATAATAATAATAATAATAATAAATGGAGTCAAAGAAGAATGGCAGCATCTGAAAGCTGGTGACAGAATACAGAAGTCAAGGAAGTTATCAAGAGAAACAATGCACTCAGGAAAAGTGGAAGATAGAAAAGATGGGCTGGTGTAAGAAGGAATACTCACTGAGTAACCAAGCATCTAAGTGTGCAGTTGCTGTGGGAAAGAACAAGGTGTCAGTCTACCAGCTTCTGGAAAATGACTCACAGTTTCTTTGTGATATCTGCTATTAGGTTGGAAGGTAAAAACAGAAAGATGAAGATAGTTGTCAGGCACCATTATTAAGGGATGTCAGTGATAACTTCCTTACCAGTCCAGAGGACATGAAAGGCAGATAGAAGGTGTAACTTCAGCAGCTTCTGAATTAAAAAAAAAAAAATTGTGAAAGAGAAAGAAGAACCCACCCAAGAAGAAGTAAGAACAGCACTAAGGAAAATTAAGTCAGGTAAAGCAGCAGACTCAGGTGAGGTCACTGCAGATGTGATTAAGATGTTGGCTGAGTTAGGGAAGACATGGCTCCTGAAAGAACTTATACCACTATGGAAAGAAAGATGTGATCCAGATGAATGGAGAATAAGCATTGTAATACTAGTATACAAAAGGAAAGGGGACACCACAAATGTAGGTAATACAGAGTTATCAAGTCCTGATACACTGAATGGAGAGTGGGACTGATAAATTAATATGCATAGTAGTAGAAAGCAAAATTGGAGAAAAGTTATTTGAATTTTGTCTCAAATGTAATTCAATTGACCCAATGCTTGCAGTGAGGCAGATTGTGAAGAAGAAGATGGAGATGAAGAAAGAGTACAACTCGTCATTCCTAGACTTGGAGGAAAGCATATGATAAGGGCCCAAGAAAGCTGATTTTGGCAGTCATGCAATAGTTCAAAGTACTGGAACATTGGTAGAAATAGTGTAAGCTATGTACATGGACTAAATGGCACATGTATGAAGAGTGGTTCCCAGTGGGAATGGGTGTGCATGCTCCTACTGGTACTGGACTACATTAGGAAACAGGTCAGTGGAGACAGATCAACAAAGCTGCTGTATGCAGACAATGTGACATTGCAAGTAGACTCTGAACAGGAACTCCAGCAAATGAAAAGGGTGTCTCAAGAATACAAGGCATCACAAGGCATCTTCTGATCCATTACTGATGGACTGACTGCTCATCAGTAAGTCAAATGGCATCAGAAATACTTGGTCAAGGGATCTAAACCTCTTCTACAACATCAACAGAATGGTTTGGAGGAACAGGTATATTTCAGAGAATACTGCTGCTGTAGAACAGACTCCCTATTCACATAAAACAAAGTTCATCCCTGTCTGTTTTCAATCACAACTTAAATCTATGGATAGGAAACAGAAAATTTACCCCAGGACTGCTCCCCTGTACTACTAATGGATACAGTCAACTCCTAAATACTTTATCCCATGCATGGGTCCCCTCAAAGTATCTATGGTATGATCCCCTTTATTGTCATTAGGAGTAATATACTATTATTGACCATGTGATGGGTAACACCAATTCTAACCAATGGGATATGTTAATTTGAGCACAAAAAAAGGAAATTTGCTAGGCATAAAATATCCCCCAAGTAAACCTATGTTGAGGTATTACATAGTTTAAAAATAACTGCCCTTTTGACTACTAAATGCCCCTCTCACCCTCCACCCCCTGCCTTCAACAGGTTCTGGCACCTTTGAGTACTAAGTTTCTTGCAGTTGCAATGATATTATCTTGTTTTTTTTTTTCTTTATCAAATGTTCAGTAAGATTTAAAAAGTCTGCAGGAGAAGACAGTTGTACATTCTGTTCTTATGTTTCCATGGAGACAAGATTTCTGTAGGTGTAAGCAATTATTCTTAAGAGCTCTGAGTATTTCTTGCTGAAGGAAATGTAAAATTTAAAAGTACAAGGGTAAGTATCAGAAGCATAGCTGGTTCAGTTAGTGCCTTGCGCCAGCACTATGTACCAACAACTCACCCCCTCAGCTTTTCAAGTGTAGAGCAAAAAAATAAAAAATAAAAAAGCACATCACTTTAATAAGCCTAGGTTTATTACAGTTAGATCTATGTACTCCCCCAGAAAAAAAGGACATTTCTTCTCCTGGAACACCAACCAGGTGGCCAGATGCATGACATGCCCTTCCTTACAGCTCCAGATGCATGGCACACTCCCCTACCTCCAGCCCCAGGCAGTCAGATCCTGCTTCTGTGCCCACTCCTCCTTTAACATAGTTTATTAAAAAAAAATTCTTCTTTTAAACTTTAGCAAACTGTTTATACCCTGCCTGCACGGAGTGCTTCAGCTCTCACGTTTTAGTTAAAAAAGTCTCTTGAAACTGTAGCAAACAGTTGCTACAGTTTAGACCCTGCCTACACAGAGGGGTATGGTGCCCATGTTTTAGTTAAAAAATATATATATTTTTACTTTTAAACTATAGCAAACTATTTGCAACAATTTGCCAATCAGTTGCTGCAGTTTAGGACATACACGGAGTGCTATATTGCTTGGTTTAATTGCAAATGCAATACCAGCTTTTAAAAAGCCACTATTACATTAAACAATGATTAAGATCAGCTGATTGCTCCCTGCAACACTTTGTGCCCAGGGCTGTTGCCCCTCTTATCTCACCCTAGCTATGTTTACTGGTAAGCAGTTCAGTAAAAAGTAAAGTTTGAAATTACTGGAAGTAAAAAAGAGATAGCAGCTTCCCTAGCAACCCTAATACTTCAGTTCATTTAATAAAACATAAATTATTTAGCTTTATTTAAAGATAGCCAGTTTACGTTTTCTTAAGGCTAAAAGTTAATGTTTTCTCAAAGCATATAAGCTGTTTTTCACATTGGGGAGGGGAATAGAGATAAGAAAAGAACAAACTGCAGTCAGTGTAATAGGAAGCACAGGCTGCAACATCCACATTAGCATGGGCATCCTTAATTTTTGGTTAGGTAATGCCTGTGGGTGCAGCTGTCATTTGGGACAATTGTTCCCATCAGAAGGTTTAAATTTCATTTTTTGAAGATGTGCATAGCTGTGTGTGTTTGTTCAAAGTTAATAAAGTATGAGATGTCCTGAAATGCATTTAGTTTTTTTTTTGTCTCAGGGTTTTTGTTAAAACAAAAAGTCTTATAATTGTGACATAGGTTCAAATGGAGATGACAAGAAACATCTGTATAAAATATCAACTTGCCAAACATTTTTATGTGCATGTAACACAAAAAGTGGAAATAAACATTCAAAAAAGGTATAATAGGTGGGAAGTATAACCTCTTAGTATAATGGCTATCATAGCCATATTATTTTGGAATGTAAACAGCCTTACAGGATTACACCAAAATGTAAGTATAACATTATATTAAGAAATGCAGAGTGCAAGTAGCATTGCTCCAGGACACACATTTGGGAAGAAATGAGCATGTGACTTTGGTAAAGAAAGGATTTCAGGATGGATATTCAGCAGAATATTAGGGACAAAGGAAAAGAGGAGTGTTTATATTAACTGCTAGAGGAGCTCCAAAGCTGATAGAAGAAGAGGAAAAGATAATAACGGTTGATTTGTGGTAGCAAGAGGCTACTGGCAAGGGAGAAGAATTATGCTGGCATGTATTTATAATCCACCAAAAATTGTTATATTTTGGAGCTTAAGAAATTTTTGAGAGAAATAATCTGCTTTCAGCAGGGAATATTACTTATAGGTGAGGAATGGAATTTGATTTGCAGCAGTGAAGATACATCTTGGGGACCTAAAAAGGAAAATATAACAAAAGAGGGTAGATGTCTAAAGAAATGTATGAAAATATTTAGTATGGAAGACATGACTTCAGTAGTAGTAACTCAGAGAGAGAGAATTTACATATTAGTCCCCATGGCATAGTAACTGGGCTAGACTAAATAGAAATTATATTTCACAGGAACTTGTGCATTTGATTGAAGGCTTTGTCATGCATCCAATACCTATTTCAAATCATTCACTAATAAAAACTAAGATAAAAAAACCCAAGGTAATGAAGTAGACATTAATAGGGAAGATAGAAATTTCTTCAGAAGTTATGCCTAGTGAGTGGGATAAAATGAAAATGGCATTTACGAATAGGGTATAAATGAAAGAAAAATAGATATGGTTAAGAAGTAGCAAGTATTATTTAGAGGGACTGACAAAGGTTAAAGTATTGCAGCAAAAGGGGAATCACACAGAACAAAATGAGATACAATTGCATAGTGCTAAAGAGAAAATAAGGGATTGCCTGGATAATACACATGGGTTTAGGAAGATCGCTATTAAGGAACTGTTTTTTGATAGTAACACCAGAGCACAAAGCTTTTAGCACAATGGGTCAAGTAAGAGAAAGTAGAAAGGGTTGTTGCCAAGCTTAGGGAGACTATAATAAAGGAAATAACTAGAGATCCTCTAGAGGTATTAGAAATATTTCAAAAATGTTATGAAAATCTGTATAAAGCAGAGAAATATGGAAATCAAGAAAAAGTACAAATGGACACATTTATGGAAGAATTAAATATACCATGGTTAGAGGTAGATTAGGTTCAGTTATTAACAGATAGGATAGGAGAAGATGAGATAAAAATGGTGATGTATAATCAATCTACTGGAAAATGCCCAGGAGTAGATGGGTATTCCTGTAAAGTTTGGAAGCTAGGAGGGAAGAAAGTAATAAAGATCTGGAAGGTTTTGTTTAACAGTTTTTTTCTAAAGAAGGAGAAGCACCAACATCCTGGAAAAAAGTTGTGGTGGATATAAAACCCAATGATGGTAAAGACACATCAGATCCAGCTCCATATAGACCCATTTTGATTCTAAACCATGAGTATAAAGTGCTTACGATTATAATGGCAAAAATAACAACAAAGGTGTTGCCAGAATTAATAGATATGCATCAATGTAGTTTTGTGGAGGGAAGGCAAAAATTTGTCAAAATTAATACAAGGATGATGATCCAGGGAGAAGCAGAATATAGAAAGGATTGTTGCCAAACTTAGTGAGTGTATAACAAGAAAAATAACCAGGGATCATGTAGAGGTATTAGAGATATTTCAGAAATGTTATGAAATTTTGTATAAAGCAGAAAATTATGGAAATCAAGAAAGAGGACATATAGAAATATTTATAGAAGACTTAAGTAAGGCTAAGGTTAGAAGTAGGTGAGGCTCAACAAGTAAAAGTTAAGATAAGAGAAAATTAGGTAGAAATGGTGATGTATAATCAAACTGCAGGAATGTCTCTCAGAACAGATGGCATTCCTATGGAAGTTTGGCAGTTAGGAGGGAAGAAAGTGATAAAAATCTGGAAGGTTTTGATTAATAGTATTTTAAAAGGAGAGGAAGTACCAATATCTAGGAAGAAAGTTGTGGCATCTGTAATACCTAAAGACGGTAAAAACCCATCAGACCCAGATTCATATAGACCTATTTCAATTTTAAATCACAATTCTAAGGTGCTTATGTCTATACCAGCTACAAGAATGGCAAAGGTGTTGCGAAAATTGATAGATATGGATCAATGTGGTTTTGTGGAGGGCAGGCAAACATTTGGCAACATTACTACAACAATGATGATTCAGGCGGAAGCAGAATGTAAGAAAACCCCTATGTTATCGGTGGGTCTTGATGCAGACTAAGCATTTGACAGAGTAAGCTGGGATTTTATGAGCAGGAGAATGAAAGCATTTGCATTCCTTGATAAAATGATAAAATATATGAGGAAGATATATCAGGGAATGGAGGCAAGAATTAAAATGGAAGGGTTCCTCTCTGATAAGTTGTGCCTGAACAGAGGATCTAGGCAGGTGTGTCTTCTTTCCTCTTTGTTATTTGCTTTATATTTAGAATCACTGGCAAATAAAATAACTAACCCAGAAATCCAAGGATATACTTGATATGGTAATCAAGAAACGGTTTCAGTCGCAGGCAATATTATATTTTACTTGATAAATCCAGAAAAGGACATCTCAGTGTTGTGGAACATTTTGAAACAGTTTAAAGAAAAAGATACACCAATAATTTATGTGCCCACACATGACTTGGTTCAGCAATACTGACATTTATGCGGACATGATAAAACAAAATATTTAGGACTATGGATTAAAAGGCTTCTGTTATGGTGGATAAGGATAAATGGGAAGAGAAAAAAATATAAAAACTGAGAAAATGGAAAGCTCTTTTTATGGATATGGATGGTAAGATACAACCAGTGAAATGTAGCCCCTTTAGTTTTATACAGGACAGACATATTTTTATCAACCAGAGGAGAAGTTATGGACAATAATTAAGAAAGAGTTGAAAGAATTTGTCTGGCAGGGCAGGATGGCAAGGATTAAGTGGGATAAAATGATACTTCCAATAAAACAAGGTGGTTTAGGATTACCTTATTTGAACAGATATCTTAGAGCTATATACATTACACAAGCAGAAAGCTACAATTCAAAGTGGAAAGGGGTGATGATGAAACAATGGGAAATTCAAGAAATAAGGACAGAGTAGGATTTTGGATGCAGATCCTTAAGGAGAACAACAGCAGCCATACAAAGCATTATATTCATAAAGTAGCAGAAATTATTCTAAGAACAAAGCCAACATGAGATTGGAGAAAGGTGATTTTGCCAATAAGGATGACTGAAAGCAAGGGTGTGGAGAACAGGGAAGAGGGGGCTGGAATTTACTGGAGAAAACTGGCAAAGGAACCAATGTATTTGGAGAAAATAACTTCAGAGGGGATGTAATAGAATGAGATGAGGCCAAGAAGACATTTGGACTGCAGACTAGATACTGTCTTCCCTACCAGGGACTGATATCAGAGTATAGACAAGGAGAAAGGAGTAGGGGAATACTAAGTGAAAGACCTGCTCTGGTAGAGTTTTTAGATGAATCTAGATCAGAAGCTACTATTAATAATGGATAATTAGTAGGGCATATAAAATACTGCACAATAACTATAAGAATCAATCAGAGGATGATAGAAAAGATCTGGAAGAGAGACTGGATAAGTATTTTACAAGACAGCAATGGGAGGGCATATGTATTGCTCCTGAGAATACAACAAAGTTTAGAAGGTTTAAGATTTTTGCTTGAAAGTGTTTTAGTATATTATACCCCAAGAAAAAATTAAACCAGCATTCTGAGTAAAACCTGTAAACCAAAAGGAATGCTTAGTGCAGGAACTGTTGGATGTAGTAGATATTTCCAAAAAATAAAGTCTGACAATGGCTAATGCAATAAAGTTTAATAAAATAAGTTGACTACTTTCATCTCTATCATGGGGACTTTCTCAGAACAAACACAATTCAAAGTGCAATCTATTTATAATAACACTCATTACAGACTACCAGTCAGAAAATGTTGTCAGTTAATGGGGGCATGGCTTGGATGGCAAGCTGAACCAAAACAACAGAGTTCTTGAGCTCTGCAGTCTTCATTTTTTCCTGATAGGATTTTTTTATTTAATTTCACCAACAAAGACCTGAAACTACTAAAATCAGATTCTGGAAGTCGTAAGCTACAAGTTGGTATAATTTTTAAGTTAAAGTTTTCATATTTTCCTGTCAAACTTTCAAACAGAAGGGACATTGAAACCACATTCACAAAGGAAGATGAGCAGCTCCAATTTTTCTCAGCAAGAAGCTCCAATGACGAAAGAAATACGGAGAATCCTTATTACAGTTCAAGACTTGGTGGGTAAAATAGACAAATTATACTTAAAAGTAGACATTATAAAAGAAGATACCACCAAACAAATAACTTTATTAAATGAAGTCCTTAAATAACAAACAGCCCAGTTTGCTGCTTTGGAAGATTCTGTAACAGATATAGACTACAGATTAACAGAAAGAGAGAAAAACATAGACTTTCTTCTTCAAGAAAACACCAGACTCATTGAAAAGATAGACAACACTGAGACTAGAACCAGGAGAAACAACATAAAAATCAATGGCATCCCGAAGCAGCTGGAGGGGGGGCATTATGATTCATTTTCTGATTTCTTGGATTCCTAAAATCCTAAACCTACCTGAAGCACTATCCTTCAGGATAGAAAAGGCACACATGTCTTTACCTACAACTTCTGTATCCATTAAAAACAGCTGTCCAAGATATATTATTGTAAAATGTATCTCCATTCAAGACAAAGACCTTGTTTTAAGAACTGCCTGGTTCCTTGCTCCATTAAAAATTGATGACCAAACTATCAGGTTTGACAATGACTTTTCACCCCTTGTAATGTCCAAAAGAAGACCACACATCCCTCTAATAAAATAATTAAAAAATGAAGAAATCAAAGCACAGCTCATATTCCTAGCAAGAATAAGACTATCACTGCCAGAAGGAAAGAAAACTTTTGACTCTCTCAAAGAAGCATCCACATTTGTCCAAAAAAGAACCTTTTAAGTAAACCCGAACCTGTGGAGTCTTCAATGAACATAAAAAGACAAGCTTGAAAAATGAGTGGACTATTAAAGAAAAAAAGAAACCCAGAGACAAATGATTATACATAACTTCACATTTCATGCAGGTTTTTGTTTCTCCCATCTAAATAATGTGGAATCATACACAGAAGTTAATGGAACTTTTTTCTCTCCTATTATTTTTTCCAACAACAATGCTAACTTTATAAATAATATATATTACTCGAAATTCAAGTAAATCAAAATCTTATCCAGCTGCAAGCTACTATTTTATAGTATTATCTCTTTATATACATGGCATAGCACTAGTGAAATGGTATAAAATCACTTACTCATTTCATATATTTATATACATTTCTTTTATAGCCTATACGGATTTCTGCATGTATGTGCTTTCCCTTTCTGTTTTAGTCCCAGTGTCGTAGTATTTAATCACTGCAGGAGAGAGAAATGCTTACTGTTTTACTGTTAAGTAATTAAAAAGTGGTGATATTTTATATATATATATATATATATATATATATATATATATATATATATATATATATATATATATATATCCATTTACTACTTAACTGAACTTCTGCAATGTGCTCCATTTAACTAATATATCTTAAAGCTGTGTATGGTTGGTCATTTGGAGCCTTTATTTTAAATATTCATCGTTTTACAAGTTATGCTTAAAAGTTTCACTTCACTAGAAAATTCCCACCTACTTACTTTTTTGATGAAATTTTGATAACTTTTGTCACAAGCTCAAGCTTCTAAAGGCTTCAGTTAGCTCACAGACTCATGAGAAACAATCTGTGCAGTCTTTCAGGAAGTAGGAGTGACCTCTGAATCTGTTTCAGTCAGATTCAAGAATGATAATTTGAACTGTGTTTTCATTCATTTAGCAATTATTTTTTTATCTAAAAAGTCTTATAAGCATATGTTTTACTGTAAATAGTGATTTATTTAATGTGAACTGCACATATATTTAAATAAGAATTACAAATATGTTTCTGACAGTGACAGTTTTAAATGCATCATTTTTCCTGTCTGCTATAATGACATTACAGTCCTGAATTTACTCATAGCAACAAATAATTATTAGGATTAATCAATTTATCTTAGCTAGTCTGTTTAGATCAAAAGAATTTAAGAAATTGTATACAGCTTCATGTTCTTAGTTCATGCATACATAGTATATTAAATTGAAATTTTCCTTTTGTATGTTTTTAATGTACATGCAATTTCACTTCTGCTTGCTATTAACCTGAAGTAGCTAGGAATTCTGACTAGATGTCATGAGAGGGTTAGTTTGTGGCTTCTATGAGAGATATAGTAAGCCTGGATATAGTTTATCCATGCAGAAGGTTATTAAAATATACAGTTTTATTTTCAAATTTAGAGTTTTTAAATTGTCCATAACAGTTTTTAAAATGTATTTGTCATAATGAATCAAGGAAAGCACTTTTCAATTTTACTTATAATAGTAGTCTCCATCAAATGATAATATTTAATATTATATCTATTAATGTCAATTGGTTGAACAACCCCAGGAAAAAGGAGTAGTGTCAACAAATATTTAATGCTACATAAAGCAGATTTTGCATTCATTCACGAATCCCACTTAGTAACACAAGATCTAAACAAATTAAACTTTAATGATTATACGATTTTGGTAAATTCAAACTACAACCACAAAAGAAAAGGTGTCCTGATTTTACACAGAAAATTAATAAGAATTCCAGAAATATTTGACTCATACTCAAGCAATGATGGTATGCTTGCTTTAGTCATACAAAAACTAGATAAAAAGATGTATACTTTTGCAAACACTTACTGGATACTGGGTATTGGGACTAAAACTATAAAAAAAATTTAGACGCCATAACATTAAAGTCTAAAGGTGAGTTACTATTAGTGGGTGATTTTAATTGTATCTTGTCCTCCACTGATACCACAAGCTCTAAGCTCTTCAAGATGTCCCTGTTGCCAAGCACTTGAACAACTACATAAAAGAGAGAAACCTAATTGACTTTGACGGCTTAAAAATATTATCCTCCCTGAAGTATTCTCACTACTCTTACAGATTTGACACACAGACCAACATAGACAAAGTCCTTCTAACCAGTTCTTTACTGGCTAAAACTGATAATGTAATGCTGACATCATGCCCTATGTCTGACCACAATGCTATCACCTTCAATGTAGATAATACTGACCCCTTAAACTTCTGCCAAAGACTATCTGCTTATCTAGTAACAGTATGAGGTTTTAAAGAATGGTTTCTAGATGAAATACAGCATTACCTAGATGCCAGTAATAATGGAGAGATTTCAGATATCCTATGGGACACTTTAAAGGTAGTCCTACATGGTAAAGTCAAAAGCTGGTATATAAATAAAAGGAAAGGGTGGGATAGAAAACTGGTAGACATACAAAAAGAAATTGATGAACTAAAATTAAAACTTAAATCAAATGAAAAATCTGCATTAGCTGACATATGTAAAATGAACAAAGAATATCAGGATATCACGCAGCATAAAATATCAATAAATCTGGAAAAAATCTGATTACAATCCTACTCAATTAATCCCAAGAGTATGCCCAGGATTGCAATTAGATCTAATTATTTAAATGAAAAAAGTCATATAAAAGAAATAATATACACTAGAAATAATCAGACTATCAAAGTTA
The DNA here is from genome assembly GCF_019279795.1 of Protopterus annectens. Taxonomy (NCBI): domain Eukaryota; kingdom Metazoa; phylum Chordata; order Ceratodontiformes; family Protopteridae; genus Protopterus; species Protopterus annectens. The sequence continues at coordinate 510,713,885 of NC_056727.1, read as the reverse complement.
CAGATCTAAAAAATATCTTATTATGTTTTAAAAAACATTACAAGAATATTAATAATAATAACTTACCTACAAGTGATAAAAGTACATACAATGTTCTTGCTAATAATATTCAAAATAAGCTGTCCAAACACAATATTAATAACAGAGATAAACCCTTACCTTTAAAGAGTTAAAGGAACAAAGAAAAAATCTTAAGACAAAAAAGGCACCAGGCTGAATGGTCTAATTCCGGAATTTTACAAACTCTAACCTGATAACATCTTGAAAATCTTACTCAATACATTCCAAGAAGTTAAAACTACAGCAAACACCCCTCCCTCATGGAAATATTCTATCATCTCTCCCATCTTAAAACCAAATAAAAAGCCCAACCTTTGCACATCATACAGGCCAATTTCTTTGCTTAACATTGATTACAAGATATCCATGTCTATTTTAGCAGGCAGATTAAATAATATTCTTTCAATATTAATTCATGAAGACCAAACTGGGTTTATCAAAAACAGAAAGGTACAAGACAATGTAATTAGATTACTGTCCTTAATAGACTTAGCAAACAAGAACAAATGAGCTTTCTATTTTAAGCCTTGATACAGATAAAGCTTTCAAATACCTAAGTTGGCCATATCTGTTTAATGCTCTGCAAAAATACAATTTCTCCCCAAACTTTATAGGATTAATTAAAAAACTATATGAAAAGTCCATAGCCTATGTAAAGATTGGATCTTATCTATCTAGCCCATTCAAAATATTAAGATGTACTAAACAGGGGTGCCCCCTCTCCCCATTACTCTTTGAGCTGGCTATTGAGCCTCTTGCAATTTATATTAGAAATAATGACAGCATTAAAGGATATAAAGTGTCAGAAAAAGTATCCCTTAAGGTACAACTGTTTGCTGATGACCTACTAATAACTTCTAATGATATTGAAAATTCAATAGATCACCTATTACATAATCTAGACTTCTTTGCAAACATCTCTGGTCTAAAATTCAATCACAACAAAACTCAGACACTTCTAGTGAATAAAAATGTTACTATGAAACTTAGATAAAAAAAGACATACCCCTGGATTCATTAAACTCTGCGCAGGAATAGTGCTATTCCTGCACAGAGCGGATCATGCCCATGTAGAACAGCAGAGTGCCTTGCATATTCATGCAGGTGCACTGCTGTATTCTCTACATAGACACAATCTATGTACGAGTGCAGGGGCATGTCCGAGCAGTGTTCACACAGTATACATTCCCCCTTCACTCCAGAATTGCAGTACGGCAATGCTAAAGCATCTACAGTGTCCGTGGACACTGTTATGTCAACATCACAGTGCCCGTGGGCAAAACAATTAATGAAACACAAAAGCACAGCCCCCCCACAATGGTCCAGTGCAGATAATATGTCCAGAATGGTATGACAGTGTACATGCTGGCATACCAAATAAGTAAGCATGTTCCTGAGAAGAACATTTAAACCAATTCCCCCATGGATGATGTAGTTGTCCAGATGTCCTGCCCTAAGATGCAGAAAGCAATGTGCATACCCCTACAGTAAATAAAAATAAAACACATATTTATTTTTTTTTCTGTCCGCAATAAAGTTTAGGCATAGCAGAGTCATTCACGGTTCGATCTCCAATGCAGACATTTAACCTTTATATGTGAAAGCAGTACTATTTTGTTTATTATAATTAGGTAGTAAATAACATATATTTGTCAACCAGAGTACAATAGTAGGTCCAAATGTGAAGTGTCAGTGTAATAAAGTTGTGAAACCCCCATATAAACACAAATGTCCCATACAGTAGAGTCACACAAAATGTAATGTCATGAAAGCACATAGGGGGATGTTATGGAAGGTCAACATACATATCATAACATGTCATTAATTAGGAATGAACCCCACAATCCTGATAGTCCATAAAATGAAAGCTGAACAATGCTAAGTTATGCTCAGCCCTGCTTAGCCGGTGTAAGCATTAAATAAAAGTAAATGCTAAGCAGAAATTAGCATAGCTAAGTGGATTTGCACATTGGTAAGCAGTTCTTAGCATCTGCCCCTTTAAGCAATGCTTACCTTAGCGCAGTGGTTTTGCCCATAACTTAGCTTATCTCAGCAAATTCAAAACCATCCAATCATGGCAAAGGGTGGGAAATCAACCTTATTTAAACCTCACAGGTGGGAATACAACCCATAATCAGTTGTAGCTCATCACTGCAGGCACTACGACTGGTGTTGGTGAGGGTGTGCACTTTCAGGCATGGCACCGGGGCATTCTGGAGTCCAGGGTCATGGTTAGACTCCTAGTAAAAGACCATGAAGGGAGACTGCTGCAGGAGCAGTACCAGGGCTCCCAATGCAAAGTGGAGGCCTGGGACTATCTTGCACATGATCTCACCAGTGCCACTGGCATCCCTTGGACTGGTGAGCAGGTCCAGCACCACTTTGCTGATTTGAAGCACAGGAAGAGTGAGCTCTTGTACGAGTGGGTCCAAGATGCACAGGCGGGGAATGTCCCAGATGTTTGTAAGTATCAGTATCAATAAGTGTTTTCTTAAGTCCAGCCTGTGTATGTGAGGGATAGGTATGCATAAATGTTTCTCTATCTCCTGTACAGCTGTAGATGAGAGGGCCGTGAACTTGGATTCCCACACCAGCAGGCTGCTAAGGCTGCATCATGAGGCTGGTGAGTACAAATCTAGCTTGTAGTATTCAGGGCAAAGAAATAGAAAGTAGTAGAATGTCACCAGTTAGTATTTAAAAATGGGTATAGTTTGTACTGAATAAAGAAGACATTAGGAGAGTAATAGTGACATACAGGGTATATATCAATAAAAGTGTCAGTACCTGTCAATAAAAGTCAAAATCTCAGACTGGTTGTATTTACTTTGGTATGTGGTGGCATGAATCGAAATGTATACAGTTTCTGCACAGCAACTATAGCTCTGAAAGCATTAAATAATCAAGGCCATTTGACAAAGATTGTGGAGCTGTAAAACAGGAGATTAACTATATGAAATGTTCCATGCACCAAGATCTCATATCTGAATAGTAATGTTGTGTTAACCAGTGTTTTCCAGACTGCGCTATGTCAAAGTATGAATACACAGTATAAGAACTATCTGCCATGCATGAATGTCAGAATTACAAGATCATATTTTACAACCAAGAGAGTATTAGGCAGAAAAGAGTCAAACAAGAGACATCAGTTTCTCAATAGCTCATTCTGATGAAACTCAAACTTTGTTGTATTTTTTTGCACAAACAGACACGGTACAAATCCCAGGAGTGGTAGTAAGATGTATGCATAATTTCACCCAGGAATATGTGCATATGTGTAGAAACAGTCAGGTAGTGTTAGAAATTTCCTCCACAGGTATGCCAGGTAAGAAAAGTTATATCTTAGCTGTAAGAAGGCTGCACTTATACACTGTGTACAACACCCACTGTCCAACCCCAATGCTGCAAATAACAGCAAGATAAGTACATACACCAAGTAGTCTTCTCCAAGAAATGTCCCTCAAATGTCACAGCTAATGGTTACTGCCACCCACACCCAGGGTGAGCGATAGAAATCAAGGCAGAGTATGGCAGTAGCAAATACACAAACACACACACACACACACACACACACACACACACACACACACACACACACACACACACACACACACACAGTATGAGTGGACATATGTAACCCTGACTATGTGAATATGAATAGAAACAGTCAGGTAGTGTTCCTCCGCAGGTCTGCCAGGTAAGAAAGGGTATAAATCAGCTGTAAGAAGGCTGTAATTATACACTGTGTACAAAAATACAACTGCCCAACCCAAGGCCATAGGTAAATGTAAAGTGAGGTAATACCTGGAGAGTAATGATTTGAGCAATGATCATTAAAGTTGTGAGCAATTGAAGCATATACAGTTGTTAATTGACATCTCTCTCTCCCCCACCCTATCTGCACCAATAATCTAAACACATAAATCAATGGGTACGTTTATCACCAAACCTACTGTTGGGACATGTGTCCTATTGTTCTACAAATATTTAAACATTTGACTATTAATGTTCCCTGTTCAAATACTATCACTGGTGGCCTGAGGCTATCAATGTAACCTGCATGCCATAATAATGCTCACTGTGGTCCCATATATGCATGTGTTCTGTTTCCTATGCAACTGTTCCAAATCTGTTGTTTTGGGTTAATGGGAATACCTATGCATGCTGTTATAACTAATCCTGGAATGTGCTTTTCATGACTAACCAACATATGTTATAAAACTGCAACACCATAGCATGGTTGGAAAGGCCGATCCCAGCAGATCTGCCTGTCCTGCCTCAACTGGCCATGGCACCAGGCCCCAGCACATCTGTGACCCATCCCGGGACCTCCTCGTCTGCTGGTCCTGCACCACCTTCGGGTGGAACCACCTCAGGGGATGCGGCCCATCTCCCCTGGGAGCAGGCACAGACAGGACACTGTCACCTGTTGTCAGGTCCAAGGATTGGTGCATAGCAAGCTTTGAAAGGAGTTCGGAGATCTGCTACACCAGCTTGAGGGCCGTGTGGCACATCTTGAGAGTCAGCCTGCCCCTCCTGCTCAGCCCCCAGCACAGCCACCTTTGATGCCATGAAGGTGCAGTGGTGACAGCCCATGGGTGGGGACCTCAGTTCCACTGTATCCATTTGGCGCCTTGTGAGTGTCCAATTCCCAACCACCCTCCCTGTCCAAGGTGCTTACACCCACATGTGTCATATAGTGCCCCTGTCTGCTGTCTTCTCTGTCTTGTCTTTCTTCCTACCTAACCTACCTCCCAAAATATACATACTATCCTTCCCCAACATCCCACTCTCACCTATAAAAAAAGGGCAATCTGTTACCACAAAAAAATGTTGCCCCATACATTGCTGTCCATTTTGCACAAGTGTCCATCGGACACACGCAATCTGGTCTAATTGGTTTAATAACACATTACTGTTGTCCTCACCCTATCTCAGGGGTTTGAGTGTCCAAATTCACCTCCAAATTCTGTACAAAGGCACAGCTGTTGCTGTATCAGAAATGGTCATCTATGGACCTTCCCTACACCCATCCTGCACATCCCTAGCTATCTGTCATATTGTTTTTCCCTCTCCATGCCCCCTTTTTCACCACTTTCCTATCACCCCTTTTTTCTTTTCTTTTAAATAAATTAGCACGGGGTAAACAGGAGTAAGCTGCAGTAAGCAGCAATAAGTGGCAGTAAGCGAGTTTGCATGATGCTAAGTGATGCCTACACAGATTAAGCAGTTTCCCATTTAACCATGTGCTGGCATCATTTACCATCATGCAAACCCACTTATAACTGCTTAAAACTACCTTAATCACCCTATCTCTATCAGCCACTGTTCTGCCCAGCACCAAAATAATCCACCTTGCCAAGTCTTGAACCCAGGACCCTGTAGACAATAGTCAGAGCAATTTAGTTCTACTATACCATCGGAGCTGCAATAATGAGTGCTCTTTCTTCAAATATATCATTCAGTACAGGTATAGAATAGTAGGGAACAAACACTGTGGAATCTGTCATGTTTAGTATATATAAATATACACATACAGATGTGTATGGTGATAGATAAATATTAAAAAGTATATACATCAGATATATGTAGCTATACATATAAAACAAATATGTATAGAATATATACATATATATTGTTGTATAAACATATATATATATATATATATATATATATATATATATATATATATATATCAAAAGGAATATATATATATATATATATATATATATATATATATGTATATATATATATCAGTATAGATATATCTAAAAGAAATATATATATTTATATGTATGCCCATAGCATATAGTGGAGTCATTCCCATCACTATACCTCTACAACTCTTAGTGCAATAATTCTGGACAAAGGCTGTTAAAATGTGGGGACAATGGTCCAAGAACAGAGACATAATGTACGCACTGCAGTTATAAATGTAGAATGTTCGTACAGTAACAGGGTTTGTGTCAGCATACATGTCCAGAAGGATGTGAGTTCTGAAACTGAAATGTATGCAATCATTTACAGACAGAAATCCTCACATCATCACAGTGATTTACCACAGAAATGAAAATAATGATTCTGTGGAACAGAACATACATATGAGCAATAATCCTGGACAGTCTGAAACAATCTGGCCAGTCAAGAGGTTTGCTCAGAACCCCTTAGTTCAACAAATCTGGACCAAACCTGACAGGTGGGGGGTGTAAACCTATGAAACTGGGAACATATCCCAAATACTGGAGTAGATAAAGTGACACAGTTGATGCAGTAACACCCTCCTGTCTGTTGTACCATATATTGACTGGAATAACCCAAGTCCAAAACCAAATTACTTCCCACTACTCACTGACATACATCTTCACATCATCCCACTGATGTGTCAGACATACACAACACATATGGGGGCCAGGCAACAGTGTCTCTGATAAATATCAGGACATAACATCACAGTAGGAAAACTACATTAAGCTGCTAGGCATGTCACCAAGTACTGTTTAAAGTACAGGCAGACTGACACAACACAAACCCAATTTTGCTATGGGGAATACACATGTAATTGCAAATATGTCAGGCAATACAGGGATGTAACAGCATTGACAAACAGACACCAGCATGAAAGTGCATACCCAGAACCATCTCACCACATTCAAAGTGGCATACTGGTAAGCCACAGGAACAGTAGAGTATATGGACTGTGTGAACAAAATCATCAGCATGTTTGCCACTCACACATTACCACTATATATAGTGGCCCAAATTCACAGTGTAGTCTGACACTTGACTGTGGTATGGGACATGTCTCAGTCTGCCCCTACAAACATATACAGCTGATAGAGCTCCAGACGCTGGAGCAGCATGCAAAGTCAGATAGAAAAGGACTCTCAACACTTACATCTACCCCCTACACAGACCAAATAACACATTCACAATACACTGCTACACAATCCTGACAGTCTGTCAACAATTGCCAGAAATACACAGTCCTCTCAACTGTATAGAATCGCACAGAACATGCAGGCTTCATCCTCATATATAAGGCCTTCTACACATAACATGTCTGGCAGTCTGATATATCACTGGGATGATATCTGGAATGAAATCACTATATAATGATATACTACACCTACACATCTCTTACAGCATGACATCTGGACTAAGCCTGGCATATTTGAGGGCAGAGGCCCAAACACAGGGGCATTATTGACATATTGCTGTCATAAATTGAGAGTTGCTAGTGTAACAGGGCTGTTGTAACATATCTGTTCTGAGGGATATGAAGTCAGAAACACACATGGATGTTACCATTTACTGACTGCAATCCTCAGAGTATGTTACTGCATTTCCAAGGCCATAAATGTGTAACAGACCAAATATAAGAGTCCAAACTCTGGCCAGTCTGCGGATAGCCCTACGACTTAAATTCATGCAGAGCAGTCATAGCCACACAAACCCTGTCAAACTAACATTAGTTCAACAGTATAACAGCAATACTTACATTCTGTCCCTATGTCTGGAACATTCTCCCCCAGTTTGTTGGGCTGTCTCCACAGTGTTTCTTGTAAGAGGTATTCCCAACTTCACTTTGTGATTCTGTTTGTCACACACCTCCATTAACTACTCTTCCCAGGCAAGGAAAAGGAGCAACACCCACATGAAGTACTCAGTTATAGGAGTGTATTTCCATGGGTATGGGGATGATACCACAGCTGTTTCACATGCATTTAGTAAGTGAGGGACTCCAATTGGTGCACAGGCCATCAGCTGCTCATGAGCATTACCTACTAAAGGCAAGATGCTGCCTATACAAAACAGATGTATATCCTACATCTGTCTCAGAGAGAGAGAGAGAGAGAGAGAGAGAGACACACACACACACACACACACACACACACACACACACACACACACACACACACACACACACACACACACACACACACCATGAATAAGATAAAAAGACTTGGAAACTATACTTGGAAAAAAAAAAGGTATGTCAAACAAGTAAGCAGACAGACACACACACACCGAGACTGATGGAGTATATCAACTGAACTGAAAACAAATAAACACAGCTATGTCAAACAATCAAGACTTTAATGGAATATGGTAGGGGCATGTAAATGTGGAGAATAGGAAGTTCAAACAATATTATGTCTCAACAACATGTGGTGTACTGATATATTGCTGAGCAGAACCTATGGCCATAGAAACAATGTCTGTCTGCAGTGGCATAGAACACAGCTCAGGGCCCTGAGTCACCCCAGGAGAGGATGGCTCACATATGACCCCTACTGAAGTGTGTGTGTTGCACAATACCATCTGTGACACTGTTAGGCCACATCCAGTGCAAATAATACCATCAATAACTCTGCTATGTCCAGCTCTGACTCGTGCCTCTTTTTTCAATGCCAATGTCTCCAACCCATATAACATAGCTGGTCTCACTTCCCTCGTGTAGACCTTCCCTATCATTCTTAATGGTACTTGTCTGTCACAAATCACACATGACACTCTTCCCCACCACCCACATCCTGCCCATACTCATGTTTTCACCTTTCCCTTACACTTGCTATTACTCTTAACTGTTGTTCCCAAGTATTTACACCTATCCACCTTTGAAAATTGTACTCCCTGCATCCTCACCATTCCTCCATCCACCCTCCCATTCACACACATATATTCTTCTTAGTCCTACTGACCATCTTTCCTCTCCCTCTAGATCATACCTCCATCTCTCCATGGTCTCCTCAACCTGTTCTCTACTCTCACTACAGACCACAATGTCATCTGCAAACAGCACAGTCGGGACTCCTGTCTGATCATGTCTGTCAACCTGTCCATCGCCACTGCAAATAAGAAAGAGCTCATAGCTGATCCCTGATGTACTCCCACCTCCATCTTAAACACACCTGTCACTCCCAATGCAGAACTCACTGCTGTCGCACTAGCCTTGTACAGATCCTGTAGCTTTCTTACGGATTCCTCTGCCACTCCTGACCACCTCATACAATACCACAACTCCTCTCTAGGCATCCTGTCATATGCTGTCTGTAAGTCCACAAAGACACAACGCAGCTACGTCCGACCTTCACTCTATGTCCCCATCAACACTCTCAGAGCAAACATCGCATCTGTACTGCTCTATTCTGGCATGAAACCATGCTGCTGATCAATAATCCTCACCTCCCTTCTTAACCTAGCTTCCACCACCCTTTACCATTCCCTCATGCTGTGACTGATCGGTGTTATCCCTCTGTAGTTACTACAGCTCTGCACACCACCCTTATTCACATAAGCAGTACCCAAACACATTTCACCCACTCCGCACACATCCTCTCACCTTCCTAAATTACAGTAAACAATCCGGTTAAAAATACCACTGTAATTTGTCTTAAACACAGCCATGCTTCCACAGGTATGTCATCTGGACCAATGTCCTTTCCATTCTTAAACCTCTTTATAGCTATCCTTATGTCCCCCTTGATAATCTGTTGCACATCTTGATTCACCATAGCCACATCATCCAACCTTCTCACTCTCTCTTTCTCTTCATTCAACAGACCATCAAAGTACTGTTTCCATCTGCTTGACTCATTCTCCTCGCTAGTGAGTGCAGTTCCACCATTATCCTTTCTCAGCCTTATCTGCTGCACATCCTTCCCAGCTACATGCCTCTGGCAAGCCAATTAGTACAGGTCCTATTTTCCATCCTTGGTGACCAACCTTACATACAACCCTTCAGATTCCCCATCCTCAGCCTTTGCCACCACTCTTTTTGCCATGCACCCATCTGCCTATACACCTGTCTGCTTTCTGCATCTGTCTGACAATCCCACTTCTCCTTGGCCAACCTCTTTCTCTGTATACTCCCCTGTACTTCCTCATGCCACCGCTAGGTCTCCTTGTCCTCCTTCCTCTGTGAAAATGTCTCACCAAGACCCATTCTACTCATCTCTCTTACTAGCTTGGATGTAGTTACCCAGATATTTGCTAACTCTTCACTGCCACCTAATGTCTGTCTTAACTCTTCCCTGAACTCAGCCTCACAATCACCCTTTCTCAGTAGCCACCATTTGATCCATGGTGCTGCCCTCACACTCCCCCCTTTCTTCATGATCACCAACGTCGTCCCACAGACCAACCTTCCATGCTGCCTAACTACACTTTCCCCGTCATCACTTTACAGTTATGACTCCCCTTCAAACAGGACCACCTGCATAAAAGATAATCCACCTGTGTGCATCTTCCTCCAATCTTGTATGTCATCCTATGCCCCTTGGTCTTGTAATACCATGTATTCACCACACACATGTCCAACCTCTGTTGCAAACCTGACCACCATCTCACCTTCTGCATTCCTTTGCTTAACACGATGCATATACATCACGTCTGCATCCCCTCTGTCCCCTTCACCAACATGCCCATTGAAATCTGCTCCAATCACCACTCACTCACCCTTGGGTACACACATCACCACGTCATTCAACCACACCAAAGTACGTCGGTCTCATCCATCACACATACAATTAGCTGAGCATATGCACTAACAACTGTCAACATTACACCATCAAATCCCAGCCTCCTGAACATCACTCTACACGACACTGTTATCACCTCCACAAACACTCTTGGCATAATGTTCCTTCAGGTTAACCCCTACACCATTTCCCCTCCTATACACACCATGATAGACCTATTTGTACATGACCCCAATACCCACAGCTGTACACCCCTTCCATCTGGTCTCTGGCACACACAATATATCCACCTTTCCTCTGTCCAGCATATCAGCTAGCTCTGTCCCCATACCAGTCATATTCACAACATTAACAGTTCCCACCCTCACTACAGCACACCTAGCCTTTCACCTCTCTGCCTGCCATATGAACGTCAGACATCCTACAGGTATCTCTGTGAATGCAAAGGCTACTGCATTATTAAATGACATATGTGTGTTACAGCAATATGAAGAAAGTGCCACTAATTGTGGCCCATAGCCCACCATGTTTGTGCATTGTCCTACAGATATCCTGCCCTAACAGGCTGACATGACTGACTGAACAGCACGACCATCATTACAGTGTGCCATACTGACATAGAACAGAAATGTATAGCAAGTATTACCTGTGCATATTTATGTATGGGTAGGTGTACCTGGCTGCCTCATAACAACTGACATGGGATGCAAAATGTCAGGTGAATAAGCTGTATATGTTATACACATGTTTAACCTTAGTTTCTGTGCATCCAACAACGTTACACTTCTACAGCTACTGGTTGTGTCATTGCCCTGACGCAGACATGGGTAATATAATAAGCATGAGTATCACACTGAAATTGTAGAGGTGGCCATCTGTGTTCTGAGCCTGTGTCCATGCCTACTACAAACAGATATATGACCACCCAAATAGCTGTATGGCCTCTGCAATACCTTGTTTGTAAAGCCAGTCTCCACACTGGACAGCAGCAATGCACAAAGCACATAATGTGATGTTATATTGGTTGTACAGGGCAAATTAGGAGCAGGCACCAACTGGGCAGCATGTCAAACTTTGTCTGAATGACCATAATAGGTCACAGGTGGATTATTGTAAGGCTAACTATGAGTACAAGTTGGACACATCCACTAAGGGCAATCACAAAGCCATCTTCATATTTGTCTGTAGTCTCAGAGGCACCAACCCAACACACCCTGTAATGGTGGTCAATCACAACACATACACACACACCATAGCTACAGCCAACCTACTGCAGACAGGTTTAGGGCAGACATCACCACCCTGGATCACCATCAGTATAGGTGAATATGCACAGCACATGCGCCCCTCCCCTCATCATCATGGATCAGGTGCAAACTGCCTAATCAAAGTTATCAAAAGCACGTTCCCTTGGGGTCTGATAACATTCCTGTCTGCATCCTACATGAACACAGGCATATGCTTCCAGCTCTATTACATACCGTATGCAAGCAAAGCCTGAGCACCATTGACATCACATCTGCAAGGAACATGGCCACTGTCATTCCTCTACACAAATGTGAATGATGAATGGTGGTTTATGCAATGTATTGGTTCTCATTGGGGGGAGCATGACACATCAGGACCAGGAGTACAACGCATGTTCATACAGTGCTGCCAGGTACAGGGGTATGATGTGTTTGTAAGTGGTGGCTAATGATAGTCCATATACATGTGCTGGCTCTGTAAAGAACTCTGGGCAATGTCTGAGGTCCTGTGATGTGTTTCTCTGTGTATGTCCTCCAGGTGCCATGCAGCAGCAAATGCCTTACACCGATGTGGAGACAGCAGCCATCACATAAGCTGTAATCTTAAACTATGGCATCCTTTCTGGCCATAGCTGGCAAAATATGCAGGAGCGGACTGCCCTGTCAGATGAGATCATCCACAGAGTGAATGTGTTGGGCCACCATGGATGCACATATGATAAGGTCAGGCATAGGGCAACTGACCTGATATGTTGTGCCTGGCAAAGTGCTGCTGCTGTAGTGAGGGATTGTACTGCTACTGATGGGGGCCAGCCGCACAGGCCCCACTTACGGTGACAGAGGAGCTCCTTGCCAACCTTAGGGTAGCTCTTACACAAACCCAAACATGGGAAACAGCAGTTGAGTAGGTGGGTGGCACCCAGGCAACAGACGAGGAGCATCCCGGTAAGCTCAAAGTGCACATCAATGTAATGAGGTAGCATTTAAACTGTCTTTTGCAGAGTCTCTAGATGCATATATCAGTGCAAAATGGATTAGTGGGTGGGGTGTAGTAATGCATACAAGTGCACATCTATGGTGAAGGACAGCAAATTGCTTAATACATAGTGTGTACTGTACCTATGCAGAAACATAGCATTCATCTTGTAACAATGCCTAATGTGAATCTGCTGACAATACCTCTCCTTCACGACTACATAGGTCCCTCTGGTCTGCACATAGGACAGAAGCCTGGACCCAGTAAGTATGGGGTTTCCTTGTTGTGGCTCACCAGTACCTCAGACATGCTAAAGTTAATGCATGTGGCCATGCACACAACTGTTACACTCAGCCATTTTTCAATATCTGCATGTTCACTTGTGGTGGTGTTTACTGCATTGCATCACAGTGGTCATGACAGGGGCCTATTTGCAGGAGATGTCACATATCTGTAGCATACCTCACAACCTGTCATTCCAGGACATCTGGACAAAGACTGGCAAAATGGGAGGACAAAGGCCCAAAACTAGGGTCATATTGTAGAAATCAGTGGTATACAGTGCATATAAATGGTGTACACACCTGTTAGAGTACCAGGTATGTGTGATATACAAAAATGACAGCACAACAGACAAGTTCAAAATACTGCCAACCCTTCATGTGACCTATAACCTGTACAATTCAATTGTAAAGCAACAAATCTGTTAGGGGAACAATAATGACACATAACAATAGTACAACAACCTAGATGCATATGTTTGCACAGGCTAAAGCTAGTACTGTCTTGAGCAGCTTTGAATATAACTACAGCAGTACATCTTATTGGTTACACAATAGCCATCAATTACAGACACTCTTTGATTAACAGCAACTAAAGGTCAGCTCTCCTACCAGGATTATCCCTACATATACCCAGTTGTCTGCTACAGCAACAGCCATGGTTCACATAGAGCTGACAAAGCTGCTAAGGGACCACATGTTTGAGATGTATCAGCCTGGAGAAGGGTACCCAAACATTTCTACAGCATTGCACATACCATGGAACACAGTATAGACAGTCATCAAAAGGTGGTGAAAATATGGGGCTACAGTGACATTTATTTATTTGTTTATTTATTTGTTTATTTATTTATTTATTTATTTATTCCAGTTTGATGACTGGGGAGGTCCACTGGGCCTGGGTAGCCCATTTCAGTGGAGGCCCGAGGAGAAAAGCTCCACAATACAAAGTTTAAGTACATGATTAAATTACAAGAACATTACAAGATTAATTACAAAGAAAATTACATGATTAGTTACAAAGAAAAATTCATGATTAGTTGCAAAGAAAGTTAGGATTACAAACAACAGATAGCCTTCTAAAGAAAAGAGAAATACAATATTTACAATTTAGTTCACAGGGCTTAGGGAGGTTATTTTAGTGGAGGCTTGGGGAGAAAAGCTAGACATTAAAGTTTATTTGCAAAATACTTACAGTGGAGGCTTGGGGAGAAAGCTCCACAATACAAAGTTTTATTATATGGTTAATAACAAAGAAAGTTAGAGATTGCAAGCAACAAGTAGCATTCAAAGGAGTGAGAAAAATAAATAAGCAGTTTAGCTTCAGGAGTGAAAACAGACATATAGAATTCTGGCTAAAATTGCTGTTGTTTACAAAAATAATCATTAATTTAAAGTGAGGTTAGGAAGGTAAGAAGGTTAACCTGGGGTAAACGGAGGGGAGAACATGAGAAGAATGGGTGGAAGAGTACAGTTGCATTTCCTATTTAGATAGAGGTAGGAATGAAGTTGAGTTTTGAAGTTATTAAGGTTGTCATAGGTTCTCAGGGTGGAGGGCAGAGCATTCCATTTTTTAGCTAGGGAATAAGATAGCAGAAGCTGCCCAGCAGGGTGCTTGGGTTTATGGATGATGATCAAGTTTTGGTGGGTAGATGTAAGGAGTCTGGGGGGGGTCATAAGGTTGCAGAATATTGGATAGTGCGGGACACTTAGTAGGTTGGAACAGTAATTTGTGTGCAGTGGTGATTTGGTGGAGGTTAAGTAGATTGGGGAGTTCAAGCCAGTTTAGAGAGTGAAGGGAGGTGAAGTGGTGAGAGGAGGATTTTGCATTTGTGGCAAATTTGGCAATTTTATTATAACATACTTCCAGTTTGGAGGTGAGAGAGAAAGATAAATTAGTGAGCAGAGGAGTGCCATACAGTAGAGAGGGGACTAGAGAGGTGGTGGCGAGGGTTAGTCTGGTGGAAGGAGAGAGGAAGTGATTGTTTCTGTAAAGAAGGCCTAGTTTTATGTGGGTTTTCTTGATATTTAGCTGGATGTGATTACTAAATTTTAGGTGTTCATCAATGGTTACACCAAGAAGTTTGGCTGAGGGTACGACCTTGATAATGGAGTTGTTAAGACTGGTGATATGGAGTAAGTTTTTGTTGACAGGGAAGGATTTTGAGGGAGAGAATAGAAGGATCTTTGTTTTGTTGGCATTTAGTGAGAGGTGATTTTGGAGCATCCAATTTCGGTGGTGGAGAAAGCAGTTTGAGTTTGGAATTGGAGATCTTTTAGGTTAGAGGCATGACAGATCAGAGTGGAATCATCAGCGTATTGCACAATTTTGGTGTTAGGTATGGCTTTGTGGAAGTTGTTAATAAAGATGTTGAGAAGCAATGGGCCAAGGATAGAACCTTGGGGTAATCCAGTGGGGGTTGGTAGGAAATTAGAGGTGGCCTGTCCCCATTTCATGGCATGGGATCTATCAGAAAGGTAGCTAGAGAACCAGGAAAGAGTTTTATTGGAGATGTTGAGATTAGACAGATGAATTAATAGGTGACTATGAGAGATGGTATCAAAGGCTTTAGATACGTCTAGCAGAACAGAGGATATGATATTGCCACAGTCACGAGCAGAATTGACAGACTGTAAGAAGGAGAGAAGGGCGGAGTTGGTACTGTGTCCAGGACGGAAGCCATGTTGGGTAGGGGAGAGTAGTTGGTGTTTGATAAGGAATGACAGGAGTTGTAAGTGGATACATTTTTCAAGAATTTTGGAGAATGGGGAGAGGATGGCTATGGAGCGGAAATTGGAGGTGTTAAAATTTTTGCCACCCTTGTGAAGTGGAAGTATAAAAGCAGAACGCCATAGTTTGGGTACATAGGATTCAAGTAGTGATCTATTGATCAGGATGCTGATAGAAAGAGCAATACTGTCAGAGGCTATTTTTAGGAAGGTGGAAGGAATGCTGTTAGGGGCATTGGAGCAAGGTTTGAGTTTAGTGAGAAGTCTATTAGTGTGGTGGAGATGGGTTTGAGTTCAAAAGTGGGGGGGGGCGGAGGATAGAGCAGTAGGAGGTGGAGGGTTATTGTTGCTAAAGGTCTTGGTTAGCTCAGCAATAGAAGAGGTAAAGAAGGTATTGAACATTATTGCAATTTCAAGTTCAGATTTGCTGGGGTCTGGGCAAGGATTATTTTTTTGTACCAGGTTTAAGGAGAGAATTAATAGAGTTCCAGAACTGTTTGGGGTTTTTAGTGTGATTCGCTTGTAGTTTGATGTAGCAAGACTTTTTGTTTTTAATAACTAGTTTTTTGGCTTGGTTTCTCAGCTGTTTGTATTTGAGTAAGATTTCTGGTTGTTTAAGTTGGAAGTAAGTTTCCAGGTTTCATCTCTTTGTAGTATAATTTTTTTGGTGTCTTTGGTGAGCCATGGGGTAGTGTTTGCTTTAACTCTTTTTGCTCTTATAGGTGCTAGGGAGTTAAGGACAGTTATGAAAGTAGAGTTGAAGTAGTCAACAGCTGCATCTAATGGAAGAGTTTTTAAGGGGTTCCAGTTAGTTAGCCTAAGGGAGTCAGAGAAAGTAGTAGGGTTAAAGTTAGAGAGGTTGCAGGTTTGAATGTAGTGGTGGGAGTGTGGGGAAATGGGTGTAGCCCGATGGATGAAGGCAGGGAGGTGATCTCCTAATGGGTCCGGAATGACACCAGATTTTAGGACATTGTTAGGGTGGGATACTAGCATCCAGTCTATAATAGAGTCTGGGGGTTGTTTTTGTTAGGTCTAGAAATAGAGTTTGTAAGTTGAGTAAAGTTAAATAGATTGATTGATATGGTGGGGTTACAGTGAATAATTGTGCTCCAGTCTATATTTACATCTCCCATGATGTAGGTTTCTAGCTTAATGTTGGAGGAGATCCAGGAGAGGATGTCTTCCAAGATGTTTGTGTTGTTACCAGGGGGAATATAGATGGACATGATACAGATGCTCTTATGGTTGTTCAGTTTTAGTAGGCCAGTTATAAGTTCAGCATTATTGAAAGAAGGAATGGGGTTAGGATATGGAGTGATGGACAAGTGGTTGGAGTAGATTAAGGCAATACCTCCACCTCTTCGATTTTGGTGGTCAGAACGGAGAGATAGAAATCCAGGGGGTAGGAATTCTGAGTCGCTTATATGAGGTTTTAGTCAGGTTTCAGAGATGGCTACAATGTCAGGAGAATTGTGAATGAACCAGGCGCGAAAGTGGGTTAATTTATTATTCACGCTTTGAGCATTGATGGTGAGGAATTTGAGATTTTTATTGGTGGATTTGTTGTAGTTGTTAGGGGGGTTTGAAGGAGAGAATGTAGGTCCTGGATTGGGGTGAATGTCACCGGCTAAGCAAAGGTGCAAGAGAAGGGGAATACGTTTGTATGGTTTATGATTAGATAGAGGTGGCCGGTAGAGAATAGGTTTAGGTTTGCTTTGTTTAGTAAAGTTTGAGAAAAGTTTTACTTTTAAGAGGTGGATAGGAAGGGAGGGGATTAGGGAGGCTAAGATGTTGTGAAAATGGTCTGAGTGGGAGGGGATGGGAGGTAGTGGAGATGGGTGTAGATGGATATTGGTGTAGAAGGTGAAATGATAAAGAGGTAGAAGAAGAAGGAAGAGGATAGATGTTGAGGTGAGTATGTGAGCAGGAGGAGTGAACATGGTAGATGAAGTTTATTAGAAGGGAAGTAAAAAGGGGGGAAAATAAGAATGTTAGGTGGGAGGGGAGTGGTAGTGAGGGGTGGGTAGGATTGGGGGGTGGAGGAACAGTGTTAGAGGATTGGTTGAATGAAGAGGGAGGGGAGTTTGGTGATTGGCTAGTGGGGAGAGAGGGGCTAAAGGAGGGGAATAAATGGAGGAGTGCTGGGGCGGGTGGGAATTGGGGGCAGGGTAGGGGAGCGAAGTGAGCCCGCAGGGCGAATGGAGCGGGATAGAGCAGCAGAGTGAAAGAGACCAACTGAAAAAGTATCAGCCACTACTGTTCACAGTAAAGGTAAGTAGGTTATTTGGTAGAAACAGTGAAAAGTATTACCTTTGTGTAACAACAAAGAAAAAACAAATATATATATATGTATATATATATATATATATATATATATATATATATATATATAGGGGAGCTTAGTCCCTTCGTTAGTTTAAGGTCAGTGAGGGGGGGTTAAATCAGGGTATAGAGAGCGTGGAAGGAGATTTGGGAGGCTTTGATAAGTAACAGGCAGATAGAGGTAATGTTGGACTGGGTGTTAAAAGAATGAATACAAGCAATAGGATGAAAGAGTACTGCCACCTAGAGGAGAAAGGAAGGATAGCAGTTAGGAAAGGAAATAAGATAGGAAAGGCTATTTAGATAAGTCATGTTTAGAAATAAAACTCCCTAGATTTCAGGGACTAAAAATCAGGGAATATAGGTGGGAGGGGGGTAGTGGTCTGCGGTAGGCTGCTGATGCACACCCACGGAAGGACAAGCTAACAAAATTAGGCATTCTTAGATAAGAGTCTAGTGCAAGGCTACATACATTCAAATGAGAATATTTATGGGAGTCCGCACTGAAGTTCTTTTCTTTGAATGGCCCAAACTAGCAGGTAGCAATGTTCAGGAAAAATCGACAGAGGTTTTGCAGGAGGAAGTTCTTAAATTCCAGAGGCTGGGAGGGGCCTTCAGGAGTGGAGTACTGGGGAAGAGAGTAAAAACATATGAGTTTAGGTGATGAAAAATAAGAGAAAATAAGCAAATAGAGTAGAAGGAGGTAGTGGAGGAAGTGAGAGTGGTCAGCAGAGGAGGAGTTGAAAGATGTAACTTGAAATATGAAAGATAAATAGAGGGAGAGTTGGAGTATAGAGGAAGAATGGGAGCAACAGAAGAAAAAAAAAGAAAAAAAACAGCAAGGTAAGGTTATAGGAGAGTGCAGGAGTAGGCAAGAAGGAATGAAGTTATCCAAGTCTTAGTTCACTAAAGACAAGTCACACAATCCCAAGTCAAATACATTAACCAGCTCAAAATGTTGAACATCAATTCAGGCAGACAATACATTTAAAGTGAAGAGATTAGTCATAGCATTAACTAAAAACTGTATAACTATGTCTAAGCACTTTATTACGTTAGCATTTAATTATAAAACTGTAAAACTATATCTAGGCACTGTATTAAGATAAAGAAATGCATTCAAGGACAACCAACAAAAGAAAGCACAGTTTCCAGCTATTAGTAAGTAAGGATAAAAGAAGATATGCCAACATACAGTAATTAGAGTGAAGCAGATAAGATCAATACAATACCTAGTAAGTCTGACACTAAGTGGGGATTATAAAGTGCTGGAGCCCTAATGGGATTAATATTGAAATAGCAGGCAAGTAATAGGATGTCTGTTTGGATAGCGCTCTTACACAGACCACCTTTTAGTATTCATTAGTGAATCTTTTAATAGTTATTAGCATAGCTAAAGCTAGATACTGTATGGCTTCGGATAAGAGAAATTATAACCTTTAATTCCTTTTAATGGTCGCTTAATTAAATGCCCATTGTGTAGTGTACTGAGCAATAGGAGAGCTAAAACCAACAGTAAGCTTTGAAATGTAATGGTCGCTCAACCAGGCCCGCTCAAACACCCATTGTGTAGTGTACTGAGCAATAGCAGAGCTAAAACTAACGGTAAGCGTTGAAATTTAATGGCCGCTCAACCACTTACAGAAATAATGACCCTGTGGTACAAGGAAAGCAGGCTCTGGTTCCTGTTCTATCAGCGCCAGTAGTTGGCGTTCTTTAATATGTGGATAGTGGAGACTGCATAAACTCAGCAATGTAAACCCTCTCGGCATTCAGTGATAAGGCTGGCTCCATGGAAAATGAAAGGCAGCTTTTGCTAGCTTTTCTATCAATGCCTGTGAGGTGGTGTTCTTTGTAGGAGAAGAAATCAGGCTTAGCTTTATAATACCTGTGGGGTGGCATAGTTATGCCGACTAGAGCACATCCGTTCTATTTATAAGGCTTAAAATAGGATGGCAGTCTAAGTAAAAAAAAGTAAAGGAGGCTGGGAGAGCTATCTAACAATGCCTGTGAGGTGGTGTTCTTGTAAGAAGAGGGAACGCTGACTAAAGAACATCCATTCTGTTAAATGCCTAAATAGGAAGGCGTGCTCAGTGAAAGAAGAATGCTTGTAGGGTAAGCTTTCTTAGTAAAAGAGAAAGCAGGCATGGGTTTACAGTGCTTGCGAGGAGGCGTTGTTATATTTACAAAAACACATCCGTTTAGCACAAATAGTATCGGAACAGCATTAAACCATGTAAGTGAACATTTGGCGACAGTTTGGCAGAGAAAACAATTAAACAAAGAGCTGTCCCACTAGCAAAAAACTACACCCATTCTCTAATTAGGTACATACAATCATTCAACACAAAACATTGCCCGAGCAGCATAAATCATGAAAGTGTGCATTTAGTGACATATTTAGCTGTAAAAACAGTTAAAACAAATATCTGTATCAGTAAAGGATGAAATGCACTCTTTCTCTATTCAGGTACCTACCGAGAGGTGAGCAAGCAGCACTACCGCATAACCGACTTGGGAAGAGAAGCGAAGAGGTGAATCCTAGCAAGGAAATCATGAAAAAGGGTGCCAAAGGTACCTGGCGTCTAGAAGTAAACTAGGCGGAGGTGGGTTACTGAGGGGGAGGGAAATAAGGACAGAGGGGCGGGATAGGATACAGAGGGTGTAAGTGGATGGGTGGGAACAAGTATAGGTGAGCAGCAGAGTGAAAGAGACCAGCTGAAAAAGTATCAGCCACTACTGTTCACAGTAAAGGTAAGTAGGTTATTTGGTAGAAAACAGTGAAAAGTATTACCTTTGTGTAAGAACAAAG
This sequence comes from Protopterus annectens, assembly GCF_019279795.1. Lineage (NCBI taxonomy): Eukaryota > Metazoa > Chordata > Ceratodontiformes > Protopteridae > Protopterus > Protopterus annectens. The sequence goes on along the minus strand of NC_056727.1, from coordinate 510,692,979 downwards.
AAAAAAAACAAATATATATAGGGGAGCTTAGTCCCTTCATTGGTTTAAGGTCAGGGAGGGGCTTTAAATCAGGGTATAGAGAGCATGGAAGGAGATTTGGGAGGCTTTGATAAGTAACATGCAGATAGAGGTAATGTTGGACATGGGTGTGGGAGGTTGGCATAATGGTTAAGGTGTTTGCCTTACAGACACAAGGTACAGGGTTTGATTCTCACATGGGGTAATTGGCTAGGCTTAAAATGACCCAGAAGGGCAGTTAGCCTAGTACTAAGTTATGAACCTATGTTAAAAGAATGAATACAAGCAATAGGATGAAAGAGTACTGCCACCTAGAGGAGAAAGGAAGGATAGCAGTTAGGAAAGGAAATAAGATAGGAAAGGCTATTTAGATAAGTCTTGTTTAGAAATAAAACTCCCTAGATTTCAGGGACTAGAAATCAGGGAATACAGGTGGGAGTGGGGGTAGTGGTCTGCGATAGGCTGATGATTCACACCCACGGAAGGACAAGCTAACAAAATTAGGTATTCTTAGATAAGAGTCTAGTGCAAGGTTACATACATTCAAATGAGAATATTTATGGGAGTCCGCACTGAAGTTCTTTTCCTTGAATGGCCCAGACTATCAGGTAGCAATGTCCAGGAAAAATCGACAGAGGTTTTGCAGGAGGAAGTTCTTAAATTCCAGAGGCTGGGAGGGACCTTCAGGAGTGGAGTAATTCAAATGAGAATATTTATGGGAGTCCGGACTCAAGTTCTTTTCCTTGAATGGCCCAGACTAGCAGGTAGCAATGTCCAGGAAAAATCGACAGAGGTTTTGCAGGAGGAAGTTCTTAAATTCCAGAGGCTGGGAGGGGCCTTCAGGAGTGGAGCTATTCAAATGAGAATATTTATGGGAGTCCACATTGAAGTTCTTTTCCTTGAATGGCCCAGACTAGCAGGTAGCAATGTCCAGGAAAGATCGACAGAGGTTTTACAGGAGGAAGTTCTTAAATTCCAGAGGCTGGGAGGGACCTTCAGGAGTGGAGTAATTCAAATGAGAATATTTATGACATTGTGAAGGAGTGGACATCCCACCAAAGTCTATGAGAATACAAGACCAAATCTGGCCAGGGAGGCTGCCAGGAGCTCTACAGCAACAGTGAAGGAGAAGCAGGAAACACCAGCAAATACTGGGTGTGTACTATGTGTCACAACAATCTTCCATAGTCTCCACAGTTCCTGCCTATAGGGTAGGGTTGGAAGATGGCAGAAGTTCCTCACACCAAAGAATATCCAGGCCTGGTGAAAGTCTAAAAATAATACATCAGGTCTCCAAAAAGCAAGTGGGAAAATGTGTTATGGTAATATGAGACCACAGTTGTACTCATTGGCCACAATTCTGACAGGTGTGTTTGGCACAATATCACCACTGCACATCACCATAACACCACCTCCATGGTGAAACATGGGGATGGCATTATCCTGCTTTGGGGGTTGCTGCTCACAAGCTGGAACTGGGGCTGTAGCCAAGTTAGAGGGGATTATGAACAGTTCCAAGCACTGGTCCCTTGTGGCTCCAAAACGTTCTGGTGACTGCCACATAGCTGTGGATGGTGAAGATTTCCACCTTTCCACGCAACAATGGCCCAAACTATACATCCATCTCAACAAAAGGATGGCTTCAGAACACATGCAACATTCTGCACTGGCTGAATCAGAGTCCACACCTATGTCCAATAGGATATATGCAGGGTGACCTGAAGAAGGCAGTGCACAGGGGATGCCCTTGCAATCTGACATAGTTGGAGGTTTTTTGCAAGGGAGAGTGTGCAAACATTGGCAAGTCAAGATGTGCCATGCTGATAGACACCTTCCCAAGAGGGCTGCATGCTATTATTAAATCAAAAGTTACTTTAACAGAGTATTACTTTAAGGGTGTGCACACTGATGCAACAAGTCTGTTATACCTATTTCATTTGCCAGATATTACCTGTAGCTGATGTGTATGTTGTTCAGGTGGATTGCACAGGTTATATGTCATATGAAATGATGGCAATGTTATGACCTGATTTCTGAGGTATCATGTGATATATTGCGAAACCTGGCATGTTAACAGGTGTGTGTACACTTACTATATCCACTATAAGCTTGGGAAGTTGTTTGAGTAACCGGCTTTGTTTTAAAAGACATGTACTGCAGGTTATGCAATCTGCACCTCCAATTAGGACATCAGTTAGTGGCACCATTCCACAGGCCAACCCAGTAATGTATCAGACAAACACAGGAGTTATGAGGAAAAGACCAAACATATGAGCCACGCATGTAGATATTCAGCAAAACTCTGTACAGTTGGGAGGTATGTTCTGTAGGAGTTGCCACAGTACTATACAGGTGAACAGCAATAAGTTACATTCGTGCAGTGTGTGCTAGGTGAAGGGCTATCACCTACTAACACCACTCATGTATCCTAGAGGTGTATATTAGTATTAACGGTAATTGGAAAGGGCTGCACTGCATGATGCTGAGGGTCCATCCGGAGTGCATATGTTATTGTCTGACTGCCTGTCGTGAATGCCTCCAGTTGTCTAATGTGAGGTCTGTACAATGCTTTTGAGGAATCTCACATGTGTGTGTGTGTGTGTGTGTGTGTGTGTGTGTGTGTGTGTGTGTGTGTGTGTGTGTGTGTGTGTGTGTGTGTGTGTGTGTCTATACCAGCAAACCTTATGGTGTCAGTAATGATTTACATATGTTGTTTTTCCCTCACAGGTGGACATGGTGGCTGCAGTCCCTCCCACTCTGACACTGATGTCAGTATCTCTGCAGAATCTGACCATGATGATACTCATATTGAGGCACATTTGGAATTGTCATGGGCTGATACTGTGCATACACACACACCATAGCTACAGCCAACCTGCTCCAGATAGGTTGGCATCCCACTATTGTCAACCCCATCCTCACACACAGTCACAATGCCCACACATACCCGGTCACCAGTGGCCACAGATAATGGACCGTTGGCGGGTAGTGGCATGGAACAAGCTACTGTGGTGACTATGGCAAGTGAGGGTGCAGGTCTGATGAGCCTGATCTACAGGGCCATGGAACGTATTATCATGGAACATATAAACAAAGACATTGGCAACCTCCAAACACTGGACCCCATGCAGTTTGGGTTTGTGAAGAGCAGATCTTTTCTCCTGAACCTGATTGACTTCTTTGAATCAGTCTCCAGAGGCGTGGACAAGGGTAAGGTGATCCACAGAGCCTATCTGGACCTCACCAAGGCCTTCAACACCATCGCCCACTCTGGAATCATAGATAAATTTACTAAGCAGGGCATTAATCCCTATGTCACTCGATCGGTTACCAACTGGCTTACTGACAGAACCCACACTATAAAATGAGCTGACTCCAAATCCATCTCCAGACAAGTGACAAGTGGAGTACCTCAGGGTTCAGTCCTGGGACTGCTCTTGTTTGGCATCTACTTCTCTGAAGTACATGCCAACACTAAGGGACTCTGGCTAACAAAGTTTGCAGATGACTGCAAACTGGGAGCCATTATTGAATCCCCAAATTATGTGGATATTCTACAAAAGGGCCTTACAGAAACAGATGCTTAGTGCCAGAGCCATGGGCTCAAGCTCAATGCCAAGAAATGTATAGTTATCCCCTTTGGGAAAAAACATGTACCCATGAATTACCACATAGGTCGCAATACACTAAACACTGAAAGTGTGATAAGAGACTTAGAGACACAGGTGGACAGTGGTCTCACCTTCGATAACCACATCACCATAACAGTCAGGAAATCCTTCAATGTGGCACACCTCATCACTAAGGACTTTTCATCCAGAGGTCATTGTCCCACTGTACTCATCCCTCATTAGACCCATTTCAGAATACAACTCCCCATTTGGTATGTACCTCTCAAGACATCTGCAACAACTGGAAAGGCCACAGAAATACCTCATTAAAAGAATCACAGACCTAAAGCAGATGTCCTATGCTGACCATCTAAAAAAACTCCACCTATACTCTGTCACATATCGTCTATTCAGAGGCAATCTCTACTTAACATAGAATGCCATGTCAAACCCAGAGCTGATGGACATGCTACACTTAAAGAAATCCCTATCCCAGAGACAACACATGAATATGGACTGTCATCACAATGAACAAAACATGCTGGAGGGATAGGTTCCTGACCCAGAGACTACCCAGACTCTGAAATAGACTGCCCATACATGTCAAGCAGAGTGCCTCTTTAGCCCTCTTCAAAAGGAACCTTGATGATTGGATGGGAGATAGGAAATTCACCCCGGGGATCACGTCAGTTGCCCTGCTAGACAGGGGTCCAGGAAAGTAAATACTGTGGGAAGAAATAGCCAGGGAATTGTTATGGCTAGGCTTGTATAGGTCCTAGGGCCAATAGCTTAGTACCAACCTATGAACCTATGAATCTATAGCCAGAGTGCTGGTGAGGTCCCACACAGGTGGATGGGCAGAGGAGGATTGCAGCCCATCATGTCCCTGTTGCCATGACAACAGCCACCAGATGCATGTTTCAGGCTGTCATGGGGGCACAGACATGTAATGAACGTAATACCAGACATATACGCAGGGTCATGGATGAGCCCATCCCTGGTGTTCGTAGCAATATGAAATCACTTGCAGCCATCTGTGAGCATACTGGAGTCATTGGATAGATGGTGGAGGGAGACCTTGGCACTCCTTGGCCATGGAATATCTGTACTTGAGCATTTGGCGGACACTGGCCAGCAGCCATGTGACTGTAGGGCAGCACTATGATCAGCTGAGAGTCTACGTGTCCATGCACCATCACATTCCCATGCTGACAGTACCACCAGCACTACTGAAGGGGATGTGCTGTCCACACCACTATGCAGCAGGCCATGGGCACATGATCCTGTCTGGTCCCAACAGGGACACAGATCCAGCAGGCAGCAGTCACTAGTGGGGAGTAGTACTACATCTGGACTCAGCCCTGGTGGTGCCTGTGATACACTCAACAGGCCCAGTTCCCATGTCCATGACCATAGATGTTGAACTGTACACCCTGCCATGTACAACCCACAGCTGTCCAAAATACCTCTGTATAGGGTGCCCACATGCGTGACTGTGTGCATACAAAATTACCTACACACACACGCACACACACACACACACACACACACACACACACACACACACACACACACACACACACACACACACACACACACACACACACACACACACACACCCCTGCCCATTAAATAAACATCCCCCAAATACACATACATGACGCCAATCATGTGGCCCAGCCTAGGCTTCTGGCAAACCACACAACACCCTGTGCATATGATGATACCTGTGCAACATCCATGCTATCCATACCATCGATGCATAGACATGCCTATATGGGCCTAATGCACAGGGTGACTTTAGTAGAGTGTAGCTATTTCATGCTGTGTAAGGTGCTATCATCTGGCATTTGTAACAGGCACACATCAGACTGTGTGTGTGTGTGTGTGTGTGTGTGTGTGTGTGTGTGTGTGTGTGTGTGTGTGTGTGTGTGTGTGTGTGTGTGTGTGTGTGTGTGTGTGTACCTTTTCAGGCATGATGCATTATTGGTGTTAGTAACACTAAGTGAATGTGTTCTTACATAGTGTACTCTGTATTCCGGGTGTCTGTGTGTCAGCAGGATGTGGCCCTGCAGACATCACCAACAAGGGGTATGACAGTGTAGTAACACATTGATCACATCATTGTCAGGGTACAGCTGTATCTGCACACATTTCCTAGGTCTGTGTAACAATTCTTGCATGTGCCTCACAGCTTATAGGGCTGAGGGGTTGTATCTCAGTCTATGGTGGTTGACATCAACTCTAGTATAGTGGACAATGGTAAGCATGGTGGGTGGAACACACTTCAGATTGCTAACGCCCTCAACCCCAGAGGATATTGTGTCGACCAAACACACAGGTAATACTGTTCACACACATGCATGTGCAGGATCACAGTTACCAGTGTTGTGTTTGGAACTCCTAACTCTCAAGCTGTGGTACTACACTATTATGTAGTTATTGCAGGTGGCATGGGGTTACTAGTGTGATGACTGTTACACAGTACCTGTAAGGTGACTAACATCACATGGCCTTGTGAGGTATGGCAATGGTGGCTGTACTGGGTGTGAGAGTACTCAGAATAGTGTCGCATACAAGTCTACACACTCACAACCACTGATATACACACCAATGCACGCGCACACACACACACACACACACACACACACACACACACACACACACACACACACACACACACACACACACACACACACACACACTAGCCAGTACTGACATTAACAGACCAACCTATCTTGTTATTCATACCATACTATTCCATACTGTTGCACAGGGCTTATAGGGCTTATAGGGCTGAAGAGTGTATACAGATACCACTATGGTTGATGTGAACAGTGGACCTCATACAGTAGACTTAGAAATATGTATTGTGTGTACCATGACATAAAATATGAATCCATGCCCATCCAATAGATGTCGTTTGCACACAAACACAAGATAATCTTCTCTCTCACATATTTGCCAGGACTGGGAGTAGAATCCCTACCTATCTATTTATTGCTACAACATTGCTGCACATGCCACAGAGGTTATGAGGTGACACTTGTCCAAAGATGCTTCTAAGGTGAGGGACATTACCAGGCCTTGCAAATTATGACAATGGGTGATGTACTGGGTGAGAGATGCCACAAAATACTGTAACCTACACATATACACACTTATACACACACACACACACACACACACACACACACACACACACACACACACACACACACACACACACACACACACACACACACACATTTGTCAGGACATATTAGAACCCCTAGCTATGTGGTTATTGGTATCATAGTGTTAAGCAGTTACTGCACACACCACATAGATTATAGGTTGTGGAGTGTCCCAAGGTACCTATATAGTGAATTACATCTACAGCACTTGTAAGGTATGGCAATAGTAATTTTACTGGGTGAGATGGGCCACCACCTACTTTCACTCACATGTTTACACACTCACAAACACTTTCAGACACACACACACACACACACACACACACACACACACACACACACACACACACACACACACACACACACACACACACACACACACACACACACATTTGACAGTACTGAGATCCATTGGGTTCAAAGAGTCATAAGTGTGTACATGGCAAATGGCCATGGAGGATTTACCAGGCTAGCCAATGGGAATACACTGGCATCATGCCATCTGACAATACTCCCCAGTGTGTCTACTGAGTATAGTCACTGGAGTGATCCCCAGGGTGGGTATTTTATTCCCCATCCACTCCTCCTGATTTATCTTGAAGAGGGCCAGTGATGTGCTCGGCTTGACTTGTATGTGGTGCCTATTCCATAGCATGGCCAGTCTCTGGGTTGTGAACCTGTCCCTCCAGCATGTCCTGTTGATTGTGAGGATGGGGTTGAGGTATCTGAGGCATGTTGTGTGGACAGACTGGCTTTCTTGGATGTAGCATTCCTGACAGGGTTGGCTCAGACATGGCTGTGTATGTCAGGCAGAGATCACACCTAAGTAGCCAATATGAGACAGAGATTCATTGCAGTTGTTGGAGTCTGTCCATATGGGGCAAGTGTGTAGTACCTAAGATCCTCTTTGTGAGGTACATTTGCAGCCTCTCCTGTTGTTGCTGGTGTCCAGTGGGGTACATGGCAAATGGGACATAGTACACATTGATTGGCCTACTGAGGGGAGTGTACAGGGAAACACTGTCCTTTTACTTCCTGGATTCAACACCCTGAGTCAGGAGAAGTGACATATGGAAGGACTTTTGAAAGACAGTGGCACTGTGGTGGTCACCATTGAACTCACTGTTAACCTGTGTTCTTAGTTCCATTATACCAACATCAGTGTTCAGTGGACTACTATCAATCTATTACTTTATGGGAGCTATGTCATACCCAAAGGGGATGGTGGCACATCATCTGGCATTGAGCTTATGTCCAGGAGTCTGACAACAGTCATAGGTCTCAGAGAGGCCTTTGTAAAGGATATCAACCTCACGTGGGGGGGTAATAATAGCACCCACCTTGTAGTCATCTGCAAACATTGTCAGCCAGGACACCTTTTTATTGGGCTGGTCCTCAGAGGTGTGGATCCCAAACATGAGCGAACCCAGGTCCACAACCTGTGGGACTCCACTCGTGACTGTTCAGCAGTCTGACATGGAGTCCACTGCTTTCACACTGTGGGTTCTCTCTGTGAGCTGGTTTGCAGGCCACCTACTGATGTAGGTGTGACTGCCTACCTGAGTGTGTTTGTGTATGATTCCTCAGTGGGGAATGATAACCAAGGATTAGATGGGAAGCCTATCTTGTTATCTATTCCATGCTGTTACATAGCTATTGCACATGGCACAATGCTAATAGGGCTGCAGAGTGTCTACAGGTCCCTCTACAGTGGATGAGAATTGTGTCCCTTGTAATGTGGACATTGGGACATGTACTGGGTGGGCAACAGCAAAAAGTAGCAAAATCCAGCCCCCAATGGATATGGTTCTCACACAAACACAACCCCCCCCCCCACAGACAGGATACTGTTCACACATACACTTACCTCGACTTAGATTTGACCCCCTACGTATTTATTGCTACTACAGTGTTGCACATTTATCACACACGCCATGGAGCTTATCAGGTGAAGGCTGTCGAAAGGTACTTCTAAGGTGAGGAACATCACAGCCCTTGTTAAATATGGCAATGAGTCATGTACTGGGAGAGAGAGGCCACAAAATACTTTAAACTACACATATATACACAAGAATTTGCCAAACTGGGATTAGAATTCCTACCTAGCTAGTTATTCGTACTATAATGTTATGCAGTTATCGCATGCACCCCAGAACTTATGGGGCTGAGGCCTGATGAAAGGGACTTCTAAGGTGACTGATATCTGCAGGACTGCTAGAGTGGGAGAGGAGAAGTACACTGGGTTTGAATGGACCCAAACACTTTAATTTGTAAACACATACACAGACACACACACTTTGACATTTGCCAGGACTGACATTAGAATTCCTACCTAACTAGCTATTTGTACTATAGTGTTACACAGTTATCACACACACCACAGAGCTTATGCGGCTGAGGCTTGATGAAAGGGACTTCTAAGGTGACTGATATCTGCAGGACTACTAAAGTGGCAAAGGGGAAGTATACTGAGTTTGAATGGGCCCAAAAGCTTTAACTTGTAAACACACACTTTTACATTTGCCAGGACTGAGATTAAAACTCCTACCTAACTAGTTATTTGTACTACAGTGTTACAGTTATTGCATGTGCCACAGATCTTATAGGGCTGAGGCCTGATGAAAGGGACTTCTATGGTGACAGACATCTTCAGGACTGCTAAAGTAGGGCAGTGGGAAGTGCACTGGGTGGGGAAGGCCTGTTCATTCCTAGATCCTACTGACATTTCTCTAAGTGTATGAGCATGCCCAGTGTGACCTTCTATAGTACATGTGGGACTCCATTCCAGGGATTTTTATACTCCAGTCAGGCTTGTTTTGTGCTACAGCCATACCTCTCAACCTGTTGGTGCAGGATATCTGGAGGAAGCCTATCAAAATGGGGGATAATGGCCATATGGTGATTGTGACTATTTCTCTCAGTAATGTATGGGGTTCTAGGGTTACAGGGCTTGTTTTAGCAAACATCTGACATATATGCTGTTTTACACTGTCATGTATTGTTCCAGTACCTCATGACATACCTCCTCAGATCATCACAGTGATTTACCAGAGGAATACAGGATGGATGATGCACACACCAAAATTATAGGCAAAATGCTACACATTCTTGCACAATCCAGCCTGTTGAGAGGTGTGCCTATGAGCAATTGACTGCTGGAGCTGTGGAAATGATCCAGCACCTTGGTGATAAATACAATGGTGGAATCTCTATGCATTTCTGTTCTGGCCTGGTCTGATTTCCAGTCCATGGTTGGGTAATATAAGTCAGACAGGATCAGGGTGACAGATAAACTCCAGATAGATTTGTAGGGAATAAGATATGGGGGGTGCCCTGGGTCAGATATGTTTGCATATAGCTACCAGTGCTTTGCAAAGGGGGTCTACTCAAAGGTTGACTGCACTTGGAGGGTCTTGTGTGTGTCAGACTGTTTGACCAGTCTGGAGGTGTGTGTTTGCATGACATATATGTATGGCCCACCTCATTTTGATTGTCTGGCCACATTTTGGGGTCAGGATGTTGCATAGGATGAGTGATCAGGGAAGGGTGTGTTACTCCCCATGGCTGTGGATCAGGGTTCTGTGGGTGCAGACATGTCACCATCTTCCAGGGTTAGGACTGCCTGCATTGAGTGCATTCCCCATGCTTAGACTCCTAGCCCTGCCATTTGACTGTACAGAGTATCAGAGAATGTCCACATTCATGACTCATATATCTTGTTGGTTACGCAAATGATTATGGTTTTCAAGGAAAAGTATTTTGCAAGTCACTCAGGGTTGAAGTCAGATATTACTGACTGTTGACATTGCAGTTTCTGACTTTGTACCCATCAAACATCCCATGCTACTACAATCATTCCATCAACTTTATTACATTACTAGAGCAGTATTTCAAAGGTGTTCTTCTCTTTGGACCTTTTTCACCCCATTACTCATGGCTTTATCCAGATGTCTGGCTCTCTGACACTGACAGGTTTTCTCCTAGCAGTTTGTAGCATGGCCTTTCTTTGCATTTTGTAAACTGTGTTATGTTGGTGTTATGGACCCCATGACACTCCCTAACAGGGCACTGTGGGTGAGGCATGGAGATTTGCCACAGGTCTGTAGGCCAAGTATGACAGATGCAGGTCATCTGTAGCAAGGCCATGCATTCTGATGATCATATGTTCCCAGGCTGCCGGCAGTGAACAACCCTGGGATGGCACCAGTAAGTTGACTGTGGGTGTTACTGACAATTGCTTTCTGTTTGTGTTGAGCCATCACTCTAGTTGACGGCTGGATGCTGCTTAAGGCTAGGGACATGTTACTGCATTTCTATGGGACTATGGAGGGAGGTGACACATCTGTACACAATACACATTTGCAGAGACTGTGCTGATCTTAACATTTTGTTCCCATTTAGCATAGTGGTGTGCCCTATCTTTGAGACTACAGGCATAACAGTATTGACCACAGGTCAGATTGTTTTGGCATAAACATTTGTAGTTTCAGTCTTCTTATCTTTCAAAGCTATGCTGCCACTGTCAGACCTGCTGTGATATCACTGAGTAAAAGTCTGTAGGTGGGGATTTCATGGATGTCACCATGTGGGGGCCTTTGCCAGACATTTATGTATGGTTCTCTACAGCTGATCTGCTGGATGAGGCTGGAGGTGGGTATGGAACCCCCACTATGACATCCATGCATGTGACCTATGACCCCCCCCCACTTATTTGGCTCACCACATATACTGCAGTGGTATTTGTCAACTACGGTGGTACTGTATGATGTGGGTAGGCCATTACTGGGAATACATTTCCTGCTATCCCACAGAGCTGTCAGTTGTCTGCTGTTATCCCAGTAAGCCACCCCATTCCCTTGTATGCTTGAATCAATACCATAGATATGCTATCAGAACATTCCACTACATTCATTAATTTTGTTAAGGAGGCTGACTTATTTTGTCCTGATGCTGTTGTGAGGAGGGTTCTTGAGGGCTGATTATGTCAGATGTACACAGTACACTGCCTATTCAAGGTAGGATATAGGTGGTGTGATGTTTGGCATCCATTTTACTTTGTGTGCAAGTCAGAGAGAGAGAGAGAGAGAGAGAGAGAGATCAGTCTCTCAGGTCCTACAGTGTCAGTGTATGTGCTATGCATTGCCTCTTTGCCAAGGACAGGGCATACTAGGCATGCCTCCATCTGCCTACAGGGGCAGCCTCAGGGTGTTCCTCCTCCGAGTCCCTCTGTGCCTGTGGAGACCTTGGCAATGGTGGGGGGCTGTGTGGCCCTTCCCCATTTTTGTTCCTGCTGCAGCTGTTTCCACAGGATCATATTGTGTAGCATGGCACATGCTATGAACATGTGTGTATATGTGTGCACATGTCACTGGAGAATACTGCAAGTTTCCACTGGATATGTCAAGGCAGCAGAACTGTGACTTGAGCATCTCAAACACACTCTCGATAATGATCCTAGTTTGTGCATGTGCCTCATTATGACATTCTTGTGTGGGTGTGTGTGCATTTCTGATGGGTGTCATCAGCTATGGCTCAAGTGTGTAGCCAGCATCCCCTACTGGATGGCTATATGGGATGTCCCCACTGGAAAATGCTCGGTACATCTCTGAAGAATGCCAGATATGGGAGTCATGATAGCTTCCAGGGCTGCCAGCACACACATTCATGATAATGCCCTGGGCATCGCACAAAACCTACAGTTGATGGAGTGGAACCCCTTGTGGTTTAGGTAGACCCTACCCTGGTCACTGGGTGGTGCTTTGATGTGGATGTGTGTGTGCAGTCTATGGCACCCAGTACCTCCGGGTATTCTGCTACACTGTGAAGAGATGCATATTGCTGGTCCTCTCCTCACGGGTGCTGGGGAAGTAAATGTACTCAGCAGAATGTGGTCACATGGTATCCAGGAACCGGTGGAGTATCCTGGATGCAGATGCCTGTGAGACCCCCATGATATCCCCAGTTGGTCTTTGGAAAGTACTTTCAGCTAGTATTCTTAAGGCTGCACATACATTGCTATCCACTGGGATGGGTTCCTCTCTGTAGGTTCTGGGTCTGAGACGAGGCCAGCACAGCTCAACAAGTTGCTGACTTATGTCCCTGTCTACCCTGTAGCACTTTACTATCTCCAGATCATGTAGCCCCTGGTAGGTTACCCTGGGTCTGAACACTCCTCTCCTCCTCCTCAGTCTGAGTTGGTTGTCAGCATTATCCTCCTCACCACCCTCAGTCTCTAGCACATCCTGATAGGTGAAAGCAACAGCAGCCCCTAGCATGTTTTGTTAGTTTGTCAGTTTCAAATCCACCTGAATGTGTACACCAGTGGTGCAGAGTTTGTGGGAAAAAACAGACTGAAAGGTGTTTGCATAGCTTATGGTAGTGTTCTGGGCTGCTGCCTGTGTAACTGGCTGATTCTGATACAGTCCACCTGCCAGCTATGCTTGTTCTCCTTGACTGCCTTCCTTCTGCTGTTTCCCCTTCCCATTTCCTCCCCGTTTAAACCCTGATGTGCGCCGCACATTCCTGGTGCTCAGATGTAAACAGTTTTGATATTCCTGTGTTTTTTTTTTTTTTTTTACTCGGTGCATGTCGCACACACCTGTTTAGCTAAAGTAAACACTTTTAAGCAGAACTGGCCATATCTGGATGCGAACAAGCTATGCATTTCATGGAATAAGACAATACAGCCTCAGACACACTCCCTTCTATAGCTGTGCTTAGATAAGGGCAAACACGGGCCACTGAGCTCTAATGTGCGTACAGCAAGCATGACACAATGCCTACATGGTGCTGTTAGAGCACCTACATGGCTTGGTGCTGTCTGACACTTAGAAGAAATGTGTGATTCAGTATAAATCCCCTCATTTGCATACACCACTGTCTTACTCCATAGTTACTACACTTAGGCTGGGCATTTCCCCTTAGCAATCACTATTCCCTGTGATATAATATTCAAAATGAAACGCTGTAAAACAATGGCCAATGAAGTAAAGTTCTCTTGGAGAATAGGTAGTGTGGTTAAATGATATAAAACTTAAAAGTGCAACATATATAGCAAAAAACTTGCATACATTTCCAGTACTTAAATTAGATGCACTTACAAGATATTCACGCTGTGAAATGCAGTTATACCATCGTTTGGAATACATAGGGACTGTTTTATTCTACATCAAGATTTTAACCTGACATGAAGTTTTTAACTTTTCCTACAATAAAAGGATTTACCTGCCATTAAAACTAGAAGCTTTCATTTGATCTGTCAGACTGGTTAAGCTGTTATCACAGTTCATCACAGTCACATAGCAGCTACTACATCTTCAGTGTGGATACTTTGAATATCAGTCCAAAAAGATTGGATACTTTGAAGCCATCATAAGACTGGATACTTTGGAGCCATAATTTTGCTATGGTATAACTGCATTCACAGCGTGAATATCTTGTAAGTGAATTTAATTGAAGTACTGGAAATGTATGCAAGTTTTTTGCTATATATGTTGCACTTTTAAGTTTTATGTCATTTAGCCACACTACCTATTCTCCAAGAGAACTTTACTTCATTGGCCATTGTTGTACAGCGTTTCATTTTGAATATTGTTTTTACTTTTACTGATAGCTGTACTTTAGCATTAGGAGGTACCCTTTCTTTTTTACTATTCCCTGTGATTGTTTTCATTCTGCATGCTATTGACTATAAAGGCAAAATGCAGATTTCTGTAAAAATTGAGTTCCCCCCCTTTTTTTATTTTCTGCATGATCCCATTTGGGTGGCTCTGCCCTATGCCTAAATGGCTGAGATCAGCCAAAAAAAAAAGTTTTATTTTAAAAAATTTAAACTATTTATCATGCCAGTGGCCATACTTATTTATTTATTTCCAGTTTGATGACTGGGGAGGTCCACTGGGCTCAAGAAGCCCATTTTCAGTGGAGGCCCGGGGAGAAAAGCTCCATAAAACATAGTAGACATAGTAATAGTTAAGCAAGTAGTATATGTTATAAAGTTAAACATAAGTGAAGTAAAATAGCAACATAGTATAATATACAATGCATATTTACATGTTTATACATTAGAGAACAGTAGTACAGAATCACCATAGTACTGAGGTTTTTAATAATCTGAGAATGGTATTAAAGTCACATCTGTAAGAAAACAGTAAATAAGATTGATCTCCTATTGGGTAAGGTGGAAAGATACTTTATTTGCATGGGTGCATTTCCTGTTATTGGAGAGGTAAGAATGGAACTGGGTTTTAAAGTGATCAAAGTTTTCAGAAATTCTTGGACAAGGAGGAAGAGAGTTCCATTTTTTGGCTAAGGAAAAGGATAGAAGAAGCTGACCTAGGGGACGATTTGGTTTGTGTACAGAAATTAGATTTTGGTGGGCAGATCTTAGAGCTCTATGAGGGGTGTATAGTAGTAAGACATTTGTTAGTGCAGGGCACTTAGTAGGCTTAAAAATAAGCTTGTGGGCTGTAGTGAGTTGGAGGTAGTCCAGGTAGTTGGGAAGTTCTAGCCATTGCAGCTGGTGGAGAGGCATGCAGTGGTGAGTAGAGTACTTGGACTTGGTGGCAAACTTTGAGATTTTGTTGTAACAGGTTTCCAGTTTAGAAAAGATAGAGGAAGATAGGTTGGTTAGTAGGGGGACACCATACATCAGAGATAGTAGTAAGTAGGTAGTGGCAAGGGTCTGTCTTGTGGAAGGGGAGAGTAAATGGGAGTTTCTATACAGCATGCCAAGTTTCTGATGTGTTTTCTTAATATTTAGCTGAATATGGGTATTGAATTTTAGGTTTTCATCAATAGAGACCCCAAGAAGTTTGGCAAAAGGAACAACTTCTATAGTGGAGTTGGCGTGACTGATATTATTGAAGGAGGTTTTGTCAAGAGGGAGAGATTTAGAGGGAGAGAATTGTAGAATTTTGGATTTGGTGGCATTTAGAGAGAGGTGATTTTGAAGCATCCAGTTCTCAGTAGTAGAAAAAGCAGTTTGACATTTTGTTTGGAGTTCAGGGAGGTTAGGAGCAGAGCAAACTAGGGTTGAGTCATCTGCGTATTGAACTATCTTAGTGTTAGGAATGGCTGTGTGGAATTCATTAATAAAGATGTTAAAGACCATTGGGTTGAGTATGGCTTTCTGGGGTACTCTGGTTGGGGTTGGAAGGAAGGTTGAGGTGCCAGTTTTCCATTTCACGGCTTGAGATTGGTCAGAGAGGTAGCTGCTGAACCAGGTAAGTGTGTTGTGTGAGAGATTAAGATTGGAAAGGTGGTTTAGGAGGTAGAAATGGGAGACAGTATCAAAAGCCTTGGAGTGGTCAAGAAGGACAGTGGATACTAGTTCTCCAGAGTCACGGGCGTAGTTTACTATGTCTAGGAAAGAGAGAATAGCAGTTATTGTGCTGTGGCCAGGACGGAATCCATGTTGAGTTGGGGTGAGGAGTTGGTTATTTGTAAAAAAGGCATGAGCTGGAGGTGGATGCTTTTTTCGAGTATCTTTGAAACAGGTGAGAGAATGGCTATGGGCCAGAAGTTGGAGATGCTATTATTTTTGCCTCCTTTGTGGATGGGTAGGATAAAGGCTGCATGCCACAGTTTGGAGATATAAGATTCCTTTATGGATCTGATAATGAGAATGCTAATGGGGATGGTGATGCCATCTGCTGTAAGTTTTATAAAGAGTGAGGGCATGTTGTCAGGGGCATTGGAGCAAGGCTTAAGCTTAGAGAGGAGTTTCTTTATGTATGAGGTGGAAACTGGTTTGAGATGAAAGATGGGAGAAGAGATAGGGATGGTAGGTTGGGGAGGGGATTTGAGTAGGGGGAGGAGTTGTTTTTGGGAAGGTCTTGGTGAGTTCTGCTATGGCGTTAGTAAAGAAGGAGTTGAATAGTGTAGCTATTTCTGGGTCAGACTTACTAGTGTCAGGGCAAGGATTTGTTTTGATACCTGAGTTGAGAAGAAAGTTGATGGAATTCCATAATTGTTTGGGGTTTTTAGAGTTTGGTATAGTATGATTTTTTTATCCTATATAGTATGTTTTTTGGCTAGGTTACAGAGTTGTTTATATTTAAGAAGGGTGTCAGGGTGCTTATTGTGATGGTAAATTTTCCAGGTCTTGTCCCTTTGTTGCATAAGTATTTTAGTGTCTTTAGTAAGCCAAGGGGCTGAATTGTTTTTTATAAGTTTTGTTCTGGGAGGGGCTTGGGAGTTAAGGATATCTAAGAAGGTTGAGTTGAAGAATTCACTGGCATGGTCTAGAGGAAGAGTTTTTAGATTTTCCAGTTTATTAGTCTGAGAAAATTAGAGAAAGTTATGGGGTTAAAGTTTGTGAGGTTGGTGGTAGTGCTGCAGTAGCATTGTCACCTCACAGTAAGACGTTGTCCTGTTCGATTCTCAGCTAGAGCATCTTCTGTGTGGAGACATGCATGAATGGGCGTACCTTTATTGATGGTTGTGCGTCAGGGCCAGCAACTTGGCACATAAAAATCTACTGCCAATCATTAGTGGACCGGAGTTCCGCTGTGGCAACCCCTAACCAGGAAAAGCCGAAAGATACAACGTGTGTGGATATATTGGTGTTGGTGAGGAGTGGTGGGGGTTGTTCTATGGTGAAAGCTGGCAAGTGGTCACTAATGGAGTCTGGTAAGGTGCCACTATAGGAGATTTTATTTGGGTGAGAGACTAGGATCCAGTCAAGTATGGAGCCTGGGGTTGTTTTTATTGGGTCTGATAATGGGATTTGTAAGTTGACTGAAATTAAATAGATTGATTGAGATGGCGGGATTATTGTTATTAATTTTGTTCCAGTCAATGTTTACATCTCCTAGGATGTATGTCTCAAGCTTAATATTGGTTGAGGCCCATAGTAGAATGTCTTTGAGTGTAGAAGTATTATTTCTGGGGGGATGTAGAGGGCTATAATGCAAATGCTTTTATAGTTATGTATTTTGAGTATTCCTATGACTAGTTTGAATTGAGGAATAGGGTTTTGCTAGGGAGCGAGGAAGAGTAGACTAGAGTAGATTAAGGCTACTCCTCCCCCTTTCCTATTTAGGCAGTCATATCTGAGAGCTTGAAATCCAGGGAGAAGGACTGTAGAGTCGGAAATATTGGGTTTTAGCCATGTCTCTGAGACAGCTACTATGTCAAGAAGGGTATGGTATAGCCAGGCATGGAAGTGGGCTATTTTGTTTTTTAGGCTCTGGGCATTGATGGTTAAGAGTTTGAGAAACTTAGGGTTGGTAATATTGGCAGTAGTAAGGGGAGTTGGAATGTTACTGGTAGTAGGGCCTGGGTTGGGGTTTATGTCACCTGCTAAGCATAGGCAGTTAAAAGGGAATGGGAGCAGGGATTTAGGTTTATTCCTTGAGTTTGGTGGGATGTGTAATATAGCTTTAGGTATTTGGCATTTTATTGGGGAGGGAAAAAGTTTTAGCTTGATGTAGTGAAGTGGGTTTGGTTGAAGTAGAGAAGAGGGCATGGTGTGAAAGTGGGGTCTGGAGGGGTGAGGATGGGAATTGGTGGAGATGGTGGGGGATAGGAGAGAAGGGGGTAGTTTTTAAGAGGAATAAGAGGTAGCATGGTATAGAGGAATTAGAAGAAGTATGGTGAGAGAGAGAAGGGTTTGAGACAGTGGAGGAGACATGGTGTGATTTAGATATACGGGAATGGTTGGAAGGTATGTGTGGAGGAGGAAGTAGGATTATAGGGGCCTATGAGATGGTAACAGGGTGGAATATAGTAATGACTAAGGGAACTTATGGGTTGGAATGGGGGAGGGAGTGATTAAGTATTGGAGGAGATGAAAGGGAGGGGATAATGAGGAGACTTAAGTGGATTGGTTGATTGGAAGGGGAGGGGACTTGAGGCTACAATAAGTGTAAGAGTAGCGGGGTCAGGTGGGAACTGGAGGCATGGTAGGGGAGTGGAGTGAGCCCACAGGGCGAACAGAGTGGGAAGCACCACCACGGATTCTTTCCTGTCTGGAGGCAATCAATCAGTGACAGGTTGGAGACTTACCGGTCTGACTGCAGAAAAAGTAAGGCTCACTCTAATAAGTTTAGCTGCTTACCAACAGGCAGAAGCTCATACACCATAGATATGGAGGGAGGTAAGGTAAGAGGTATTTTAAGAGCAAGGCTAGAGAGGAGTGAGGGTATAAGAAGCACCAAGGAAGTTATGGGGCAAGATTGTTTGAGCGGCGGGCATCCCTATTCTATAGGTAGGAAAGTATCAGTCAAAATTAAAACACTTGGCCAGTTCAAAGTAATGGTCAGCAACTCTATTCAGTAGGAAAATACATGTTAGCTTGCAATGGCCATTGGAGGTTGAAAGGTGGTTGGATTCAACTGTACCGGCAGTTTACCTGGAGGGTTTCAAAAGTCCCGTTTGTTGCACACCCGGGGTAAGAAGTCAGAGAAGAGATTAGGGGATGTTAGCTTGCAATGGCTGTTGGAGGTTGAAAGGTGGTTGGTCATTGGAGGTTGAAAGATGGTTGGATTCAACAGTATTGGTAGTTTGCCTGGAGGGTTGCAAAAGTCCCGTTTGTTGCATGCCCGGGGTAAGAAGTCAGAGAAGAGATTAGAGGATGTTAGCTTGCAATGGCCATTGGAGGTTGAAAGGTGGTTGGATTCAACAGTATCGGCAGTTTACCAGGAGGGTTTCAAAAGTCCTGTTTGTTGCAAACCTGGTGTAAGAAGGCAGAGAAGAGATTAGGGGATGTTAGCTTGCAATGGCCATTGGAGGTTGAAAGGTGGTTGGATACAACAGTATCGACAGTTAGCCTGGAGGGGTTTTAAAAGTCCCTTTTGTTGCATGCCCGGGGTAAAAAGTCAGAGAAGAGATTAGGGGATGTTAGCTTGCAATCGTCATTGGAGGTTGAAAGGTGGTTGGATTCAACAGTATCGGCAGTTTGCCTGGAGGGTTTCAAAAGTCTCGTTTGTTGCATGCCCAGCGTAAGAAGTCAGAGAAGAGATTAGGGGATGTTAGCTTGCAATGGCCATTGGAGGTTGAAATGTGGTTGGATTCAACAGTATTGCCAGTTTGCCTGGAGAGTTCCAAAAGTCCCATTTGTTGCACACCCGGGGTAAAAAGTCAGAGAAGAGATTAGGGGATGTTAGCTTGCAATGGCCATTGGAGGTTGAAAGGTGGTTGGAGTCAACAGTATCGGCAGTTTGCCTGGAGGGTTTCACGAGTCCCTTTTGTTGCACACCCAGAGTAAGAAGACAGAGAAGAGATTAGGGGATGTTAGCTTGCAATGGCAATTAGAGGTTGAAAGGTGGTTGGATTCAACAGTATCAGCAGTTTGCCTGGAGGGTTTCAAAAGTCCTGTTTGTTGCACGCCTGGGGTAAGAAGTCAGAGACAATATTAGGGGCTTCTGGGTACACCTATGAACAGGGCTGCCAAGCAGCAGTTTTGAAAATGGTGCTCATGGAAGTCAGAGAAGAGATTAGGGGATGTTAGCTTGCAATGGCCATTGGAGGTTGAAATGTGGTTGGATTCAACAGTATTGCCAGTTTGCCTGGAGAGTTCCAAAAGTCCCATTTGTTGCACACCTGGGGTAAGAAGTCAGAGAAGAGATTAGGGGATGTTAGCTTGCAATGGCCATTGGAGGTTGAAAGGTGGTTGGATTCAACAGTACCGGCAGTTTACCTGGAGGGTTTCAAAAGTCCCGTTTGTTGCACACCCGGGGTAAGAAGTCAGAGAAGAGATTAGGGGATGTTAGGTTGCAATGACCATTGGCGGTTGAAAGGTGGTTGGCTTCAACAGTATTGGCAGTTTGTCTGGAGGGTTTCAAAAGTCCTGTTTGTTGCATGCCTGGGGTAAGAAGTCAGAGAACAGATTAGGGGATGTTAGCTTGCAATGGCTGTTGGAGGTTGAAAGGTGGTTGGTCATTGGAGGTTGAAAGGTGGTTGGATTCAACAGTATTGGCAGTTTGCCTGGAGGGTTGCAAAAGTCCCGTTTGTTGCACGCCCGGGGTAAGAAGTCAGAGAAGAGATTAGAGGATGTTAGCTTGCAATGGCCGTTGGAGGTTGAAAGGTGGTTGGATTCAACAGTATCGGCAGTTTACCAGGAGGGTTTCAAAAGTCCTGTTTGTTGCAAACCTGGTGAGAAGAGATTAGGGGATGTTAGCTTGCAATATCCATTGGAGGTTGAAAGGTGGTTGGATACAACAGTATCGACAGTTAGTCTGGAGGGATTTTAAAAGTCCCGTTTGTTGCACGCCCGGGGTAAAAAGTCAGAGAAGAGATTAGGGGTTGTTAACTTGCAATCGTCATTGGAGATTGAAAGGTGGTTGGATTCAACAGTATCGGCAGTTTGCCTGGAGGGTTTCAAAAGTCTCGTTTGTTGCATGCCCAGCGTAAGAAGTCAGAGAAGAGATTAGGGGATGTTAGCTTGCAATGGCCATTGGAGGTTGAAATGTGGTTGGATTCAACAGTATTGCCAGTTTGCCTGGAGAGTTCCAAAAGTCCTATTTGTTGCACACCCGGGGTAAGAAGTCAGAGAAGAGATTAGGGGATGTTAGCTTGCAATGGCCATTGGAGGTTGAAAGGTGGTTGGATTCAACAGTATTGGCAGTTTGCCTGGAGGGTTTCACAAGTCCCTTTTGTTGCACACCCGGGGTAAGAAGACAGAGAAGAGATTAGGGGATGTCAATGGCCATTAGAGGTTGAAAGGTGGTTGGATTCAACAGTATCGGCAGTTTGCCTGGAGGGTTTCAAAAGTCCTGTTTGTTGCATGCCTGGGGTAAGAAGTCAGAGACAATATTAGGGGCTTCTGGGTACACCTATGAACAGGGCTGCCAAGCAGCAGTTTTGAAAATGGCGCTCATGGAGGAATGGGCCCTATGAAAACTTTGGCCGGAAGTAGGTAAGATGGGAGGGGTAAAAAAGAGAGTAGGAGGGGAAGGAACCCAACAAGGTATTCAGAGGATGGGTGTCTGTACAAAACAACAGACAAAAAGTCAGTCAGAGATACAGTACGGGCAGGTATAGGTAACAGAGAGGTTAGGAAGGGGGAATTTGCAGAAGCACCACCACAGATGCTTTTCTGGCTGGAGGCAATCAGTTAGAGACAGGTTGGAGACTTACTGGTCTGACTGGTCATATATTTAGCCATTGGCATGCCTACTAGATATAATACATGCTTTATTATGAGCTGTCATTCCTCTGTTTTCTAGTTTGCAGAAATGTGTTCAGCTAGTAACTGAACACATTTCTGCTTTTTACACTATTCCTGCATGGACACCTGCCTGCTTGCTGAATCACTAATTCACCTTATTTGCATGTTTTTCACCAGCAAATGAGGTAGTTAGCATTAGGCAGTGGTGTCCATACAGGAATAGTGTAGGAATGCTCGTGCACATCCCGGGAGCCCTTTGTTGAATCACTCGATGGCCATGTTCCATGCAGCAGCTGCCGCACTATTCCTACACTCCATGTAGGGTTTAATGAATCCCAGGGATAAACTGGGAGGGCATGCATATTAAATATCTAGGTATCATTATTGATTCTAATTATAAAAAAATCACTCACATTTAATTAGCAACCACTTATAAACTCAATTACTAGTCTAATAGACAGTTGGAACAGACTCTTCTATACATTTGAAGACAGCCTAACTTTAATCAAAATGATACTGTTACCTAAAATCTTATTCATTGGGCAAACTCTAATAATTCCCCACCTGTCAAAATTAAACAGAAAATGAATAACTTATTACTCAACTTCCTTTGGTATCCCCAAAAACCAAGAATTTCTCTTCTCTGACCACCACAAGCTGGGATGAAGGAGGTATAGGGTGTCCAAATACTGATTTTTATTTAAAGTCTGCATTTATTAACATATAGTATTGCTTTGGAGTAATACTTCTTATACATCATATTGGAAATCAATACATGAAACTTTACTTCTCAATAGTAATAGGACATTGCTTGAACCATATACTCAAATGCATACAAACATCTTTATATGGATTTTAAAAATATACATTCAAAGTGAAAGGTCAAAACTTGTTCTCACACCTCTTATAAACCAAATATTGCTGTTGTTTAAAAACTTATGTTTTCTAATCAATTAATTAAGACTGTATTAATAATTATGTTTCCTGTTGCTTACACAAATGAATGTTTGATATCTTTTGATACTCAGAAATGTTAGAATTTAAGAAGGGTGACCTATTATATTGGAATCAATTTCTCTCAGCTAATAAAATAAGTTTTGCTAACTATTTGAGCAGCAGATATAGTTTGCAAAATTGCAACTGGCTGGACATCCAAACTTGTAAGGATTTTATACATACTAAGCTCGTACCCTCACTAGAGGCATGCAACGAGTAACTTAAAATCTTGGATTTTAACTCAACAATTGTTAATAGCTCACCCAAGAATGCTTCATACATATCTGTTATTTATAGAAGCCTCATAAATGATTTTAGCAA
The DNA here is from genome assembly GCF_019279795.1 of Protopterus annectens. Classification (NCBI taxonomy): domain Eukaryota; kingdom Metazoa; phylum Chordata; order Ceratodontiformes; family Protopteridae; genus Protopterus; species Protopterus annectens. The sequence continues at coordinate 510,669,745 of NC_056727.1, read as the reverse complement.
AACAGATGTTTCTTTTTGAAATTATTCAAGTGAAGTTAATAGACAAGTATTCTCAGAAAAAGATAAAAAACTTTGTTTACAGTCGGTGAAGGAATCCACATCTTCCCTTTTCTGGCATATATACACACACAGATGTTTTTTTCACCCCACATAGACTAGCAATAATGTACAAGAAAGATGAAATGAAATGCTGGAGATGTGGACACCCTGATGCTGACTTGATACATACTGTATGGTTGGTAATTGCAAAATAATTTCCCCATTTTGGTTAGACTTTAAATATCTTTGTAAAGCTCTATGGAATGACAACTATATAATTTCTGACTCCCTTATCCTTTTCAATATTCCTGTTCCTGAAGTCATTCCTAAAAGCAAACATTTTGCTATGGTCTAGCTTCTCTATAACAAGAAAAATTGTTACTAAAATTGGAAATCCCAATCTACTCCTGTCTTTAAAGTTGGGTTTATTCATCTTGTGAAATACATTTGCAAGAATGAGAGTGCTACTATAAAAGCAAGGGATAACAACACAACTCATCATTTAATTGCTTGGACAAAATTGTCTAATCTGTTAGATAAATATTAAGTGTTCTCCTGTATATATTGCGTTTTTAGTTGTTATGGACATTGTGTATACTTTATTTGTTTTTTTTCTTGTTACTATACTGTTAAGTTATTTTGTTATAAAATGAATAAAAACATTTTGGAAACAAAAGAAAATGTTGTCAATTAATGCAAATTAATACATTTTAAAATACCGCAACCTCAAAAAATAAAAATATACGTATTACATAATAAAAATGGCACACAGGTGTTGATAAAAACTATGCTGTTTGATAAAAGCCAGATATATAATATAAATAATTAGTGTAATAAATAATTATTAAATAGCATGCTAAAGTTTACCAACCTTAATTTTAATTAAAGGAATAATGGATGCCATTTCATTCAAGCCAGGGGCTACTGAAGCTTTTAACTTAAACTGCCATACCGTCTCACTGTAAAGCAGTTTAGTTTCCCAGTCCCCTCCTCATAAATTCTTCTTGACATGTTGTAAAATGGCAAATTTGAAGATAGAATATTAGCTACTAACAGAAAAATGTTTAAACAAGGAATTGTTGAGATTTTTGTTTTTAAAATCATATAAATGTTCATATATGCATCTTCACAGGCACCCTTCAGTTTTGCCTGTGTAAAAACTTGGATATCTCATACTTTTAAGATTCTGGGATGTCTTGTGCACAGAAGTTGGAGAATCACCCAAAAATTTGTGTACCAAAGGTAACCTTAAATATATTCCAATTGTTGGTAATAATATTTTTTCAAATCTTTCATGCCTGAATTATATTGAACTATCATTGTCTCAAAACAACTCTCACTATTAGAGGTGTTTATATTTGCAACTTTTGTACAACTGACACCCAATAATGGTTTTTATTTAGATCCTCATCCATTCTTGACTTCTAAACAAATGTCAGGCACCAGATCTGTGGGGTAACCTCTGGTGGCAAACATGCTTTTAATTCTTTCCAGTTCATTGACCATGTCCTCATACATTGACATCATTCTTACAGCTGTAACACATCACCTCTTAACTAGACTATTTTTTTGAACCCAGGATGTGCACTTTTATAATGTAAGTATGAATTACTAAAAGTTGTCTTCCTGTAAATTTGTGACTTGAAGCCATTATTAGTGTGAGAAATTAATGTAGCAAAGTAATTAATACTTAAATGACTAAAACGTAAGGTAACTCTTAACCTTAAGAAGTCTGTAGTAGTACTGAAGTAGAATAAAAATTGCTCTATTGTATCTTCAGGACCATCCCATAAAATAAAAAAGTGTAATCTAAAAAATGTAAATACAATGTAATATTCTTGAACAATTCATTATTGAAAACAAAACACTTTTCCCATGAGACTAAAACTAAGTTGGCATAAATCGGTGTTCCAGCCATGCCCATAGCCACTCCTTTAATTTGTGCATATAATTCGCTCTGAAAATATAGCTATCATCTAACTCCAAACCAATCAGTTTCATAATTACGGAAATTTTGTCAGCAGATAAAAAAATCAAAATCCATCAGGCTGTAATGAAATAGTTCTATGCCTTTTTCATAGAAAATAGAGGAAAATAAGTCACCTACAATATGTCAATAGTAAAAAAAAACACAAGTTATTTTTCAATAAATTATCCTTAAGATGTTCCAAAAAATCCCACAAATCTTTTAGTATGTGGCTTTGTCATAAACTGGTTTTAACCATCTGTCAATCAGAGTGGCTAATGGATAAGGTTTGGAACCCTGTGCAGAAACTATAGGCAACAAGGGGAGGGGGTCTCAAATCCTTGTATACTTTTGGTATACCAAATATTGTTGGTATTATAGATTTAGAAACCTTTAGAAAATTATACATATCAGTGTCCAGTTAACTATTTAAAACCAAATCATCTAGTATTAAATCAATTATTCGATAGGCAATATTCTATTGATTCTTAGACACAAGTAAATATATATTGGTATCCAAAAGAATATTAGTCATTACATTAGAGTTATCAGAAGTGTTAAATAACACTGTATCACCACCTTTATCGGGTTTCATAATTCTCAAGTTACCATCATTAAGTAGTTCATATATACTTTTCCTTTCCTGTTCTGACATATTGTATCCAAAACCCAATCTTTTAAAACATTTTCAAGACGGTATAAATCATCCAAAACCATTTGTTCAAAACCATGAATTAATGGATGCAAGGGTGGGTTGAATACACTTTTTTTCTTTATGCTTCCTCCCTGTTTGGGTAACCTTTTGCTTACTATATCCTTATTATTAAATACAAAAAAAAAAAAAAAACCCCAAATTTAACTTCCTTGTGTATAACTTTAATTCCATGCTGGTGTCCAGTGTCCAACAAATACCAGTGTTCGTAGGTCACAAATTGAAATCCCTTCTGAAACAAGTGGAATTGCACATCTGTAAACACATGACTGGTGTATTAAAAATATTGTAACCCTCGTGAAAATAATATTATTTTACTGTCCTGGTGTGCAATCAGTCCCTGGGATTCAGCAATCAGCTGTGCAGGAATAAATTATTCCTGCATGGCCTGGGACCATTCCTGTTCAGCACAGCAGAGCGCCATGCATATGTATGAAGGGGCACTGCCATGCTCTAAAACGGACATGGTTCCGTGTACGAGCACAGGGGGTGTGTGTGAGAGCAGAGATCTCACAATGCACATGCCCTCTGCACTCCAGAATTGCCTTTCGGCAATTTAAAATGAGTGCGAATGCTTGTAACACCCCCAACTCATCAGGATAACAAATCTGGGTCAAAGCCAATGACAACTGTAAGAATAAGAGATGTAGCATAAGCACACAGTGCACACCTCGCAACCTATCAGAGTAAGGAATGTGGACAAAGCCAAAAGGAACAATCGTCCCACAAAGCGGAAAGTTGACAGGATAACAGGTTCAGCATTAGCAGGGATATTCTGAAGAGTTGTTGTCTTTTTTTCAACTTCTCCTGGTTAGGGGTCGCCACAGTGGAACTCTGTTCTGCTAATGAAGTGGAACTCTGTTCTGCTAATGATTGGCAGTAGATTTTTACAGTGCCAAGGTGCCAGCCAGAAGCCCAACCTTCAACGAAGACATGCCCATTCACACATGTCTTTTGAATGCTAATCGACTGTGGGGAGGACATGGAGACTCCACACAGAAGGCACTCCAGCCAAGAATCGAACAGGAGAACTTCTTTCTGTGAGGCGACAACACTACCGCTGTACCATCGTGGCTTAATATTCTGAAGAGTACAAATAAAATAACACAACATATATTTTTTTTTTATAAATGTGATAAAGTTTAAGTGTAGCTGCGCAGGTGTGCCCGTTGCTTATCTACACTTAGTCCAGCTTAAACAGCACAAGACGTTAAATAGCAAGAGACATCCAGCATAAGCAGTATGTCAATAATGTAGTGGTTAGCGGGTATGCTTTGCAAGCAGCCATTCCAGGTTCGATCACCACTATAACCAATTTGCATTTTACATATGAAAGTAGTACATAAACATTTATTTTTATAATTAGCTACTAAATAATATATAATTTTTATCCAGAGTACTGCATTAGGTCCAGATGTGAGGTGTCAGTTTAATAAAGTTGTGAAACCCCCATATAAACACAAGTGCCCCATACGGTATAGTCACACATGAATAAATGTAATGAAAGGAAATTGGGGGATGTCAGGGACAGTAAACAAATTTATAATATGTAATGAATGATGAATCAATGCCATACAGCAGATAGTCTGTAAATAAAAAATAAGCAATGCTAAGTACTGCACAGCTCTGCTTACCAGGTGTAAGCATTGTATAAATATGACTGCTAAGCAATGAGTAGCGTAGTTAAGTCGATATGGCCATCAGTAAGCAGTGCTGAACCTGTCCCTTTAAGCACTGTCAACCTTATCTAAACAGGTTTGCTCATAGCTTAGCTTAGCTCAGCATATTCAAAACTGTCCAATCATGGTAAAGGGCTAGAAATTGGCCATATTTAAAGCCCACAGGTGGGAATACAGATTATAACTGGTTGCAGCTTCCCATTGTAGATAGTATGGCAGGAGTTGGTGAGGACATGTGCTTCCATGTGCAGCTCTGGGGCATACAGGAGTCCAAGGTCATGGTAGGACTCCTGGTACAAAACCATGATGAGAGACTGCTACAGGGTCAGTACCAAGGGTCCCAATATAAAGCAGAAACCTGGGACTGTCTCACCCATGATCTCACCAATGCCACTGGTATCCTTTGGACCGGTGAGCAGGTCCAGCACCACTATGCCAACTTGAAGCGGAGAAAGGTAGCTCTTGGATGAGTGGGTCCAAGAAGCAAGGCAGAGGGGTGATGTCCCAGCCATGTGTAAGTACTCATACCAATAACTGTTTACTAATGTCCAGCCTGTGTATATGATGGATAGGTATGCCTAAATATTTCTCTATTTTCCTTATAGCTGCAGCTGAGTGGGCTGTGAATCAGGAAGCCCATGATAGAAGGCTGCAAAGGCTACATCACGAGGCTGGTGAGTAACAATCCTGCTTGTAGAAGTCATACCAAATAAATATAAAGTAGTATAAAGTCACCTGGCAGTATACAAATGTTGTATGGGTTGTACTGAATAAACCAGACAATATGATAGTAATAGTCCCATATAGTTCATATTTATATAAAACTGTAACTGCCTGGCAATAAAGCTCTAAATCCTGGACTGGTTGTGTTTACTCTGGTATTGTATGGCAATTATTGTTGCATTCTCTGAATAGTAATGCCATCTTAACCACTGTTACCCCCACTGTGCTACATAAAAAATGTCTAGGAATGTCTGTATAAGACTGTTGTAAGTACAAAATCAGATTGTACAACCAAGAGAGACTTAGAGAGAAAATACTGAAGAGATAGACAGCCATATCCAAATAGCACACTGCTGAAATTTAAAATTGTTGCATTTTTAGCAGACACAGCCATGGTTCAAATCCTGGGAGTGGTAGTAAGCTGTATGCATAATCATACCTTTCAACTGCACAGATGTTTTCAGAATGTCCAGATAATTGGCTCATATTTTCTGCCTGTTCCTCTGTCCCACTGGCAAATCAGTGGGATGATCTCAGAATTGTAGTCACTAAATAATGACATATTTGATTTTCAGACCTCAAAACCTTCAGAAACTGTACATTAAAACAAATACTGTCACTCTAGCAACTCTCCAAGTTTATGAGAGCAATATTCAAAATATGTCCCTATTTGTACCCCCCATGTTATCAAGCTTTGTCCAGAGTGTGTGCATTAAGAGATTGAGACTGAGGTATGCGCATAATATTAACTCAGAATCTGGGAATATGTGTAGAAACAGTCACGTAGTGTAACAAGCATTCCCACCACAGGTCTACCAGGTAAGAGATGTAGAATATATCTATAAGACAGTTGAAGTATACACTGTGTACAAACATACCACTGACCAAGCCAAGGCCATAGGGTATTGTAATAATACCTGTACCTTAATGATTAGAGCAATGATCATTAAAGTTGTGAGCACTATAAGGATATATAAGTTGTTAACTGACATCTTTCCCCCCACCATATCTGCAACAATAATCTAAATATACAAATCAGTGAGTATGTTTACACCAAACCTACTGTTGAGACATATGCCTTATTGTTCAATAAATATTGAAATGTGTTTCTATTAATGTCCCATGTTGAAATACTATCATTGGTGGTCTGATGCTATCAATGTAACCTGCGTGCCATTGTAATGGCCACTGTGGTTCCAGAAATGCATGTGTTCTGTTTGCTATGCAACTGTTCCAAACCTGGTGTTTTGGGTTAATGTGAATATCTATGCATGCTGTTATAACTAATCCTGGATTGTGTTGACTATTACTAACCCACATATGTTTTAAAACTGCAACATCATAGCACATTTGGGAAGGTCGGTCCCAGTGGGCCCACCTCTCCCATCTCATCTGGTCATGGCACCAGGCTCCAGCACATCTGAGACCCACCCCCGGGACCTCCTTGTCCACTGGTCCTGCACCACCTTCAGGTGGAACCACCTCAGGGGATGGGGTTTATTTCCCCCTGAGAGTGGGCACAACTGTCACCTGAAGTCAGGTCCAGGGATTGGTGCATAGCAAGATCTGAAGGGAGTTTGGAGATCTGCTATGCCAGCTTGAGGGCTGCATGGTGCATTTAGAGGGTCAGCCCGCCCCTCCTGCTCAGCCCCCAGCATAGCCACCTTTGGGGCTGTGAAGGTGCAGTGGTGACTGCCCATGGGTGGGGACCTCAGCTCCATTGTTTCCATTTGGTGGCTCATGGGCTTCCGATTTTTAAACATCTCTCTCCCTGTCCAAGGTGTTTACCCCCACATGTGTCATATACCACCCCTGTATACAGTCTTGTCTGTTGTGTCTGTCTTTCAACCCAACCTATCTCCCCAAATATACCTACTATCTTTCCCCAACATCCCACTCTCACTTTAAAAAAAAAAGGGCAATCTGTTCCCAAAATTTCACCCCATACATAGCTGTCCATTTTGCATACGTGTCCACTGGACACATGTAATCTGGTCTAATTGGCTTCACAACACATTATTGTTGTGTTCACCCCTCTCCCGGGGGTTTGAGTGTCCAAATCTACCTCCAAATTCAGTATATATGCACAGCTGTTGCTGTGGAAGAAATGGACAGCTATGGACCTTCCCTACACCCAGCATGCACTTCCCTAGCTACTTTCCCTATTGTTTTTCTCTCTGTGTGCCCCCTTTTTCACCACTTTCCTATCACCACTTTTTTCTTTTCTTTTACAGAAATTAGCATGGGGGTAAGTGAGAGTAAGCACTTTTAAGCAGTGGTAAGTGGGTTTAAGCCTGTTTGTGAAGTGGCAAGCAATGGCTACACAGATTAAGCATTGTCAAGCTAACTGTCTGTAAACTTATTTAACCAGAAGTTAGCACTGCTTACCACCACGCAAACCTGTGCAAACTCGCTTAAAATTGCTTAAAATTGCCTTAATCATTCTGTATCCAACACTCCTTGTTCTGCCCAGCAACAAAATAATCAGCCCTTGTAAATCTCAAACCCAGGACCCTGCACACCATTGCCATAATGACTTACCACTAAACCATTTGAGCTGTATGTCAGTGTGGTGTTTTCTCAAACATATCATGCAGCACAGTCATTCAACAGTAAGGAAAATGTTTTTATATATGTAGATGTACACACACACACACACACACACACATATATATATATATATATATATATATATATATATATATATACACACACATATATATATATATATATATATATATATATATATATATATATACACACACACACATATATATATATATATGCACATACATATATATATACACACACACACACACACACACACACACACACACACACACACACACACACACACACACACACACAGACACACACACATATATATATATATATATATATATATATATATATATATATATATATATATATATATATATATATATATATATGGGTCACCTTCAGTAGGTCGAACATATAACAAGTTTGAACCTCATATGACCGAGACCATATGTTCAAACTTGTAAATGTTTGATTGGACTGAATGGAGATCTCTGTACAGTGCGGAATGGGAAGATATCCCTTTTCTGCAATGTAGTACGATCTCAGAGTTGGTATATTTAAGTAAGGGGGGTGTGGGGGTGGAGGGGGCACGTAGCCCCCCCTGCTACAGACATTTAATTTTGTTTTTAGTTGTTTTGTTCTTTTTTTACTTCAGTGTTCGAACTATTACAAGTTCGAACATATGGTCTCAGCCATATGTTGTTCGAACTTGTAATATGTTCGATCTACTGAAGTAGCTCCGTCTATATATATATATATATATATATATATATATATATATATATATATATATATATATGTATATATATGTATTGCATTCACACATTGGATCCACACTCTGAACCTTTCACTGCAAAACATCTGACCAAAGGCACTGTTAATGGGGGTGAAGGGCCCAAAATAGGGGTCTTTGGTAATTGTTGCCATTATCCCTTCCTCCACAGCTGAACTGATCTGCCTTGCAACACAATAAATATCACTTGCAATTCTTGAACCGAGGATCCTGCACAACATAGCCACAGCAAGTTAACAGTAAGCCACCTCAGCTATAAGATGTCAGGATGATTTCTGTAACATATTATGCAGAATAGTCAGTCTATCCTAGGGAATGTACAATGTGGAAGCACTAAACATTCCAATGATACATATATATACACACACACACACAAACACACACACACACGTATATGTATATATATATATATATATATATGTGTGTGTGTGTATATATATATATATATATATATATATATATATATATATATATATATATATATATATATATATATATATATATATATCAATCATCATCTTCATTCGGCTGTTCCTGTTAGGGGTCACCTCAGTGGATCATCTGTTTCCATTTCTTCCTGTCCTCTGCATCTTGCTCTGTCACAACAACCACCTGCATGTCCTCTCTCACCACATCCATAAACCTTATCTTAGGCCTTCCTCTTTTCCTGTTACGTGGTAGCTCATCCTTCCTCAGCACATGTCCAAACCAACGTAATCTTGCCTCTCTGGCTTTGTCTCCAAACATTCCAACCTTGGCTGACCCTCTAATATACTTATTCCTAATCCTGTCCACCCTCATCACACCCAGTGCAAATCTTAACATCTTTAACTCTGCCACATCCAGCTCTAACTCCTGCCTTTTTGTCAATGCCATTGTCTCCAACCCATATAACATAGCTGGCTCACTACCCTCATGTAGACTTTCCCTTTCACTCTTACTGGTACTCGTCTGTCACAAATAATTCCTGACACTCATCTCCACCCACTCCATCCTGCCTGTACTCTCTTCTTCACCTCTCTTTCACACTCACCATTACTCTGAACTATTGATCCCAAGTATTTAAACTCATCCACCTTCGGCGCCGCTACTCCTTGCATCCTCGCCATTCCTCTATCCTCCCTCTCATTCACACACATATATTCTGTCTTAGTTCTGCTGACCTTCATTCCTCTTCTCTCTACAGCATATCTCCATCTCTCCAGGATTTTCTCCACCTGTTCCCTACTCTCACTACAGATCACAATGTCATCTGCAAACATCATAGTCCACGGGGACTCCTGTCTGATCTCGTCTGTCAACTGTCCATCACCATTGCAAACAAGAAAGGGCTCAGAGCTGATCCTTGATGTAATCCCACCTCCACCTTAAACGCAGCTGTCACTCCCACCACAGACCTCACCGCTGTCACACTACCCTTGTACATATCCTGTATCACTCTTACATACTTCTCTAACACTCCTAACTTCCTCATACAATACCACAACTCCTCTCTAGGCACCCTGTCATATGCTTTCTCTAAGTCTACAAACACACAATGCAACTCCTTCTGACCTTCTCTGTACTTCTCCATCAACACTCTCAGAGCAAACATCGCATCTGTAGTGCTCTTTCCCGGCATGAAACCATACTGCTGATCAATAATCATCACGTACCTTCTTAACCTAGCTTCCACTACTCTTTCCCATAACTTCATGCTGTGACCGATCAGTTTAATACCCGTGTAGTTACTACAGCCCTGCACATCACCCTTATTCTTAAAAATCGGTACCAAAATACTTTTTATCCATTCCTCAGGCATCCCCTCACTTTCCAAAATTTCATTAAACAAACTGGTTAAAACCTCCACTGCCATTTCACCTAAACACCTCTATGCTTCCACAAGTATGTCATCTGGACCAACAGCCTTTCCATTCTTCATCCTCTTCATAGCTATCCTTACTTCCTCCTTGCTAATCCATTGTACTTCATGATTCACTATCCCCACATCATTCAACCTTCTCTCCCTCTCATTATCTTCATTCATCAACCCCTTAAAGTACACTTTCCATCTGCTCAACACACTCTCCTCGCTTGTAAGTATGTTTTCCTCATTATCCTTTATCACCTTTACCTGTTGCACATCTTTCCTAGCTCGGTCCCTCTGTCTAGCCAATTGGTACAGGTCCTTTTCTCCCTCCTTAGTTTCCAACCTTTTATACAACTCTTCATATGCCTTATCCTTAGCCTTTGCCACCTCTCTCTTTGCCATGCACCTCATCTCCTTATACACATGTCTACTTTCATCATCTCTCTGACAATCCCACTTCTTCTTTGCCAACCTCTTTCTATGTATACTCTCCTGTACTTCCTCGTTCCACCACCAGGTCTCCTTGACCTCCTTCCTCTTTCTAGATGTCACACCAAGCACCTTTCTAGCCATCTCCTTTACTAGCTCTGCTGTAGTTATCCAGCTATTCGGTAACTCTTCACTGCCACCCAGTGCTTGTCTTAACTCTTCCCTGAACTCCACCTCACAATTATCCATTTTCAATTTCCACCATTTGATCCTTGGTGCTGCCCTCACACTCCTCCTACTCTTCTTGATCACCAACATCTTCCTACAAACCACCATCCTATGCTGCCTAACTACACTTTCCCCCGTCACCACTTTACAGTCTCCAATCTCCTTCAAACTGGCCCTCCTACATAAGATATAATCCACCTGTGTGCATCTTCCTCCACTCTTGTATGTCACCCTATGCTCCTCCCTCTTGTTAAAACGCATATTCACCACAGCCATGTCCTTCCTTTTTGCAAAATCCACTGACCTTCTGCATTCCTTTGTTTAACACCATATCTACCCATCACTTCCTCATCCCCTCTGTTCCTTTCACCAACATGCCCATTGAAATCTACTCCAATCACCACTCTCTCACCCTTGGGTACAGTCATTACCACTTCATCTAACTCACTCCAAAATGTTTCTTTCTCATCCACCGCACACCCAACTTGTGGAGCATATGCACTAACAACATTCATCATTACACCATCAATTTCTAGCTTCATAAACATCACTCTATCCAATACTCTTTTCACCTCCAAAACACTCTTAGCATACTGTTCCTTCAGGATAACTCCAACACCATTTCTCCTCCCATCCACACCATGATAAAACAATTTGAACCCACCTCCAATACACCTAGCCTTACTCCCCTTCCATCTGGTCTCTTACACACACAATATACCAGCCATCCTGCTGTCCATCATATCAGCTAGCTCTCTCCCTATACCAGTCATACTGCCAATATTCAAAGTTCTGACCCTCACTACCACAGTCCTAGCCTTTCTCCTCTCTTCTTGCCTTTGGCCATCCCTCCCCCTCCTTTCCTCCTTCGGCCAACAGTAGCTCAATTTCCGCCAGCACCCTGTTGGCTAACAGTAGTGGTGGCTGTTGTTGTTAACCCGGGCCTCAACCGATCCGGTATGTAAATATCTATATGTATATACACATACTTACATATATAAATATATAAATACTTACAGAGATATATATATATATATATATATAGAGAGAGAGAGAGAGAGAGAGAGAGTATATATAGAGGGTACTCAGCATATCAAACAGCCATTATTCCTACAGATGCCACCTTTTCAAATGGCCAGTGTCTGATTGTTTCCTACAAATGATAATCATTGCATGAAACATATATCCACACACAATGCAAAGGACAGGACACCACACACAAGTTTGCATACATAGAAATGTTTATTTGTGTACTATTTCAGTTGTTTATGCCATTTCTTATAGCAGTTAGATGTTTGAAATACATAATAACTGATTCATGCAACTCTCAGTCAAAACATATGATACAGTAATCTGCAAAACATAACATACTTTGCTGGCTAGGCTAAAGCCTTCATGTAGTACAACAGTAAAAAAACACCCTTGCCTTGAAGATAAGAATCAATTAACGCTTAATTACAGATGTAGTTCAGCAGCCTCCAATTACACTCTGTACTCAACCTCCACAGCAAAAGTATTAGTTGTCACAATGTAAATGTATCTGTTACATAGCAATGCTTAACTTAAAATGTCACTATCACACTGACAAACAGAACTGTGTGCAAGACAGTAAGCTCTAGCCCACCACTATTCACATGGTGAAACATATGAAAATGTACAGCCATATACCTTAATGTTTCTTATTACTGATATCCATCACATGTTGTAACAGCCTAGGTTAAAAACATGTAATACCCCTCCCCCATAAAATGTCTTACAAGAGCATATAACAGTGTTTTCTATACACTGACCTCTGGACTGTACAGGGTCACACATGTTTTGTCCAGTTGTAGCCCTCATATATATGGACCCTACCCCACAATTTGTGTGGGAGTCCACAACATCACTGGAATGATAGCAGGAATGCCGGCACTAAATAATGATAGTCCATTACCTAACAACCTCTTGCTGCATAACATCTGGACAAAGCCTGGTATATAGGTGGAGGACAGAGGCTGAAACACAGAGCCATATTTGAAATATTGCTGTTAAACACTGTGAAAGTTGCTGGTGTTACAGGATTGGTTGCAACATACCCTTACCCAGGAATATGAAGTCAAAAACACAAATGGATGTTGCCATGTACTGATAGCAATCAATGGAGAGAATGGCACTGCTATGTCAGGGACAAGACCTGTATGGTGAACAGACAAAACATAACAGCCAACCCTCTGGGCATCATGTGGACAGGTCCAGAGCTGAGAGCTATGCAGACAGACTGCATTCCATGCAAAACTAGCATGAAGACACAAATCCTGTAAAACTAGCAGTATTCAATGCACATAACAGCAATGCTCACTCACTGTCCCTAGGTCTGAACCTTACACAAACATATAGTTGGCCTGTGTCCGCAAGTCCTGTTGTAAGAGATATTGCTACCTGCTGTCTGTAACACCACTGCCCACACACAGGAAGGATGTCTTCCATACAGGAAAGGAAAAGGGACAATGCCCACATGATGTAGTCATTTATAGTAGTGGGTTGCTATGACATTGGCTACTGGAAGTACTACACAGCTGGCTGCATGCAATTAGCAAGTGGGGAACACCAACTGGTGCACAGGCCATCACCTGATCAGGAGCATCACCTAGAAAAGCCGTGTTGCAACCTATTCAAACCAGCTTGATCACTGTAGTGGAGATAGATAGATAGATAGATAGATAGATAGATAGATAGATAGATAGATAGATAGATAGAAAGAGAGAAATTAAAAAAAGCAAAAACAAAAATAATACTAAAAAACAAAAATACTACTGAAAAAACAAACAAAGAAGGAAGACATCCAACTAGTACACAGAAGAGAGCACAATAATAAAACAGGTATATGAAACATGTCAGCATGTAATTGAATATAGTACTTGGTCTGTAATAATGGGTTAGATGATGTTGAAAGATTTATATGTGCCATCAAGACTTGCTGTAATGATGTTCTGCTGAACAACTGCTATGGATATAGTATCTGGCCCTGTGGGCAGTGGGCCATACCTGTCAACTGTGCAGATCTGCACAGAATGTTAGGATTTAAGCCATCACAGTGTTTGTTCTGTTCTCCAAACACCTATATTAGTCTGGAAAATAGCTGAAGGTGGAAGTAATGAAGTCATAATAAGACCATGAGTTTCAGACCCCACCACCTTCAGAACAGTCATGGTAATGTGAAATGTATCATGCACAAACTTCATAAGTTCATAATAGGCATATCTAAGATCTGTCCATATATATCCCCCCCTAATGTTAGGCTGTCCACATGTGATGCTCTGCTTTGTAGCAAGGCAGAACAGTTCAGCTGTGAAGGAAGGAGGTTCAGAGTGTTGATCCAATGTCTAAATACACTATATATATATATATATATATATATATATATATATATATATATATATATATATATATATATATATATATATATATATATATATATATATATATATATATATAGATATATAGATATATATACATACACACACACACACACACAGACACACGCACAGACACACATGCATGTCTATATATATATATATATATATATATATATATATATATATATAAATATATATATATATATATATATATATATATATATATATATATATATAGACACACACACCACCCACACACACGCACACACACACACACACACACACACACACACACACACACACACACATATATATATATATATATATATATATATTATATATACAGACATGCATGTTTTTTGTATATATATATATATATATATATATATATATATATATATATATATATATATATATATATATATATATATATATATATATATATATATATATATACATTTTCCCTACTGTTGAATGACTGCGCTGCACGATATGTTTGAGAAAACATCACACATAGCTGCAGCTCAGCTAGCTTAGTGGTAAATTGTTGTGGCTATGATGTTCAAGGTCCTGGGTTAGACACTTGCAAGGGCTGATAATTTTTTTGCTGGCCAGAACAAGGGCTGTTGGATACAGCGTGATTAAGGCACTTTTAAGCAGTTGTAAGCGTGTGCAAAATGGACAGTCATGTATGGTGTGAAATTGCCCTTTTTTGTTAAGGTGAGGGTGGGATGTTGGGGAAGGATAGTAGTTATATTTGGGGAGGTAGATTGGGTTGGAAGACAGATAAGACAGACAAGACAGCATAAAGGGACAGTATATGACACATGTGGAGGGTAAACACCTTGGACAGGGATGGGGGTTTGGAAATTGGAAGCTCATGAGCCCCCAAACAGAAAAAGTGGGACTGAAATCCCCACGCTTGGGCAGTCTCCACTGCACCTTCATGGCTCTGAAGGTGGCTGTGCTGGGGGCTGACATGAAGGGGCAGGCTGACCGTCTAATTGTGCCATGAGGCCCTCAAGCTGGTGTAGCAGATCTCCCAATTCTCTGTGGAGCTCCCTATGTACCAGACCCTGGATCTGACTTCAGGTGACAGGATTCTGTCTGTGCCCACTCCCAGAGGGGGACAAGCCCCACCCCCTGAGGTGGTTTCACCTGATGGTAGTGCAGGACCAGTGGATGAGGAGGTTTCGGGGTGGATCCCAGGCGTGCTGTGGCCCGCTGCCACAGCCAGATGAGGTGGGAGATGTGGGTCCGCTGGGAACGGCCTTCTCAAACATGCTATTGTGTTGCAGTTTTAAAACATAGGTGGGTTTGTGATAGTCAACACAAACCAGGATTAGTTATAACAGCATGCATAGATATTCCCAATAACCCAAAACAACAGATTTGGAACAGTTGCATAGCAAACAGAACACATGCATATATGGAACCACAGTGGCCATTACAATGGCATGCAGGTTACACTGATAGCAACAGGCCATCAATGACAGTGTTGCAACATGGAACATGAATAGAAACAAATTTCAATATTTGTTGAACAATAGGATATATGTCACAACAGTAGGTTTGGTGTAAACATACCCACTGATTTGTCTGTTTAGATTATTGTTGCAGATATGGTGAGGGGGAGAGAGATGTTAATTAACAACTATTATATCCTTGCAGTATGAGGTCCTCTGACCTTTTATCCTGTTTATGTCTTCCAGGTGCAATGTCCCGTGAATGTCTCCCTGCTTATACTCCCCAGGAGAATGATATTATGATAAATTTCATTGTACTACACCACAGAACCCTCCTTGGACTCAGGGCTCATGATATGCAGGAGAGGACTGCCCTGTGGATTAAGCTCGTCCAAAGGGTAAATGATGTCTGCCTGCATAACCGCAGCTATGAGCAGGTACAGCATTGTTGCACTGATCTCATCTGCCATGCCCATCAGTGTGCTGCTGCAATTAGGAGGGACCAGCTAGCCACAGGTGGGGGTCATGCCATCCAGCCCCCCTGGCACATGCTGAGGAGCTCCTCACCAGCCTTAGGACACCTGCTCATCAGTCAAGCCAGGAACCTGACGATAGCATTGTGGAGGTGAGTGCTACCCACACAATGGACAAGGAGTGTGCAGGTAAGGCCCCAGGGCACATTAGTAGACCTCTGTTGCTTATCCATCTTCATCTATAAAGTATCTTCATGCATATGTTTGATAACATAGTCTGTTACTGCAGTGTAGTAATGAACAGATGTGCATAATCTCTAGTATTGTGGGTTTGTACTGTTGGTATACTGAAATGCTGCTCCCACCCTGTCCCAGTGCCACAGGTGTGGCTACTGACATTACATCTCTCACACAACTATGTAGGTCCCTCTGGTATACAACTGGGGCAGCAGCATGTAGCTGGTGAGTGTGGAGTTGTTTTGTTCAGGTTTGCCAATACACCGGCCATGTTATGGCCATGGTATTTGCCATGCACACATTTAACACGCCTACCCATAATGCATGCTGTACATATTCATTTATTGTTGCTGTTAACTGCACTGCATCACAGTGGTCACCATGGTGGCATATCTGAAGGGTATGTAAGAGTCCTGCAGTTTACCTAACAACCTGTCAGTGCAAGATGTGTGGACAGAGATGAACATAATGGTGGGACAAATGGCCTACAGTAGGGACATGTCTGAAACATTACCCTTATACAGTGGCTACAGCAGTGTATACACCACTATTACAATGGCAAATGTTACAGATCTATGCAATGGCATATTGCAATACCACATTCCATACCTTTTACAACCTGTAATGTGATCCTAACATGAGCAATGAATGTGTAATATGGAATCCTATGTTAGGACAATAAATATGGGGAATACATACCTTAACAAACACTGGAGGCATATGTATGCACACACTCCAAATAACATATTATGGAAGCAGCTTTTGAGGTGCTGACATGAACTCTTCTTCAGTACACACCTTCCATCAAGTACAGGGCCTCAATGTCCCACCAAGTAATGCTCTGCTGTCCAAGAAGTATGTCCATGACATTTCCCCACTCACCTACAACAGAGGCAGCCGTGGCTTGCACACATCTTATAAACCATGGAATGTATCCCATATCCGAAAGGTAGTACTCAGGAGTGGGAGAAGTAGCCTTACCTCACCATTGCATATACCATGGCAAACAGTGCTGACAGCCATGTATGTGACTATGAAGTATGGGACAACATTAATGTAGAAAATAAACAGATGCCCATCCAAGACAGATAACAACACATATTGCAAACTGGTCATGGAGGCTGCCCAGAAACACGCAGCAACACTTAGGGACTTGCAGGAATGTCTAGCAAGTACTGCATGTGCAGTACCGGTGTCAACAATTGCCTGGAATCTACATAGGTGTGGCCTATGGGTTAGGGTAATCAGTTGGAAGAAGAACACAAATAAAACAAATGGGCTCAGTAAAAAACAGTAAAGTCCAAAAAAAGCCCAAAATGGATGGTGAAGCATTAAAGCGCTGAGAACTATATGCTAAGCCACAAAGTTTATTCCACAAACAGACACATTAATGCTTACAAAATACGTTTTCATTTTACAATGAACTTCATCAGATGTGGGCTTGATTGAGCACTCCCATTTAAATAACCCTCCCATTACAACAAAACCAATGAAAAAACAAGAAACCAACTAGTCTCATATTATATTAATTGAAAGAACCCTCGGACTAATTATACACAAAAATACATGGTGTGCATAAAATCCATTTGCATTGCTGAATAGTAATTCAATCCTATCAATTGTTTGATTTCACGTACAGGTACATTTAAGATCATTTTAAGAAACAACTTTATAAAATAATTAATAATGTTAGCAAAATAAAATAAAAACATGCAAAACTACCTTTATTATATGTATTACCAGTAAAACCCATTTTTAAAAAAGAGGATTTAGCTCTATCTTGTGGATTATTTTGGAATGACAAGTTAAATAGAAAAAATATATTGTTAATAGTAACATCCTTTAAAAACATATACATTAAAAGCCATTAATTACCATATTGAAAAACATTTTTTGACCAGACATTTTGTAAAAATTATCTTGTTAAAAACTTTAAAAGTTGACTGGAGGTAAAGAGATTTTAGAAATCAATTAAGTGTGATTAAAAGTCATTGTGTTGGGTGTTTACAATATCACCTTTCATTATTATAGTTTAACTGCCCTTAACTTTAAAAGGGAAGTTATAGATATATGTTCATTCAATCCCATTTTTTTATTGGCTTTCAGGGTGATCTGCCACCAGAGCTCCTTAATATTAAATAGTCTCTTCCCATAGACCACCCCGTTCATTTTTGTCCACTTTTTCCAGAACAAAAAATAAGTAGTGGGCATTGTTACATTCTTGGCTGTGTTTATATAAGGCATTAGTGTCTTTCTTGCTCTGTAGATCGTATGTGTGCTCATATATTCTTTTTCTTAATCTACGTTCAGTTTTTCCAATGTAGAATGCATCACATACCTGACACTTTGCCAAATAAACAAGGCCACTAGTGTCACAATTTATAAATTCTTTACTTTCCAACACCATGTTTCTACACTCTAAAAAATACTCTCTTTGTTCCTTTTTTATTCTCAATAATTCCCTTGTCATGACTGGATTCCAACAAATTTTTCAGGGTCCTAGAATTTTTGTATACAATTTTAATTTTTTCCTTTTTTATTTTGTCCAGATCAGTGAAAGCTACAAACCTATCCCATTCACTATTCACAATCTCTCTTACCATTGTTGAACAGGCATTGGACTCTAAAACCAAGGCCTTGTCAAAATTTACTAGATTATCTGTTTTTCCCAATTTGGTGGACGTTTCATCACTATTATCATTACCTAGAATAGGCTATTTTCCTGTCCTACCTTCTATTACCTCTTTTTCTGCTTCATCCAATAAATAATAAGGGTATTTCCTTGTTTTAAACATTCTTCTAAAAACTCAATTTCTTTGTAAAAATCTTCATTTTTTGAGGTCATCCTGCAGGCTCTACTGTATTGTCCTTTTACTATATTCTTCTTATAGTGTCTAGGATGTGCACTATCAGAGTGTAGATATGAGTTAGAATATGTTGTTTTTCTGAAAACCCTGGAATTGAATTCATAATTGCCTTTGTAAATTTCAACATCTAAATACTGTAACATCTCACTACTTACCTTGTATGTGAATTCCAGAAAGTTAGTACTTTTATTCAAATAATCAATAAAATTAACAACTTCACTTTCTAGTGCCACCCAAAATATTACTATATCATCCAAAAATATAGTGTAGAGAATCCAGTTTTCCTTATACATAGATTCCAACACCATCTTTTCCTCCCATTTTTGCCAGGACTAAATTGGTGTAGGTGGGTGTATAGGCCGCACCCATCACAAAAATCTTTATCTGGTGAAAAAAAATCATCTTCAAAACAAACAAAGTTGTATTTTAAAACCAAATCAATAAGTTGCATCACTACCACCCTTTCATCTAAGGTCAAATAATTTTCTTCATAAGCAATTTCTTCCAGAAGGTTTAAACTTTCCCTATGAGGTATAGTGGAAAAAAGGTCAACTATATCGATGGTCAGGAAGGATAAACTTTCCTTGTATGTTTCCTGTTTGAGACTCCTTAAGAAGTCCCATGAATCTTTTAAAATGTTCTTTCTTTTTAACCATAAACCTTTCAGTTTACTATCAACATATTTTGCAAAGGGCAAGGTTTTAGATCCGTCTGCTGATACAATAGGCCTTAAGGGGATCTTTCCCATTTTTATGTGTTTTTGGGATCCCAAATATTGTGGGAATTCTAGGTTTTTCCACCTTGAGGTAATGAAAAGTTCTCAGATCGATAGACCCTTCAGCTAATAAGTCTTCTAGTATCATAGCAATTCTTCGATATGCTATATTTATCTCATTCCTAGAAACGATTACATATTTATTGGGGTCCCTTAATATGTCACTCATCTTTCCTTCGTAACTAAAACTATCCATCAAAGCCATTCCCCCCTCCCTTGTCTGGCTTCATGATTCTTAAATTCAGGTTGTTTCTGAGCTCGTTAAGGGCATTAATTTCAGCTGGGTCCAAATTACTTCTATATTTCACTTTACTATAGTTTTTTCTGATCTCTTTCTTTACCAAAGCCTCAACATTTTTGATTTGAGGGTGTAAGGGTGGATTGTAAGCACTTTTTCTCACTAATCTTTCAGGTTCTGCATTTAATTCGTGATCAAGCAATATTTGAAAATTCATTTTTCTTGTAAAAACCTTTATATCCATCAAAGTTTTTGCCAAATTTCCCTGTCTTAATGGTATAAATTTAATTCCTTTTGATAAAAGTCTAAAATGTTGTCTTGTCAGTGACACAGAGCTAAAATTATAAATACTAAAATCTTCACATATATAGCTAAAAGAGTTGTCTTTATCCTGTTTTATATCAAACTTTTCCAAGTCAGGGTGGGTGGTACAAGAATTGGTTAATACCTCCCCCTCCCTCTTCTTGCCCCCCCCCCCCCTGAAAATTTGGAAACTGTTGTTGTTGTTGTTCCATTCTGTTTCTGATTCTCTCAGATCTACATAGTGGGGATATGCAGAAATGTCATCTAGTTCTGTGACTTGTTCATCCACTCTTGTTAATTCTCCGTTGTTACTATTTATTCTGTCTCTATTGTTGTTCCTCTCCCAAAACCTACCCCCCAGCCTTCAGTTTGGGGTAACTAGTGTTATTCTTGTAATCTAAAATATCCCACTCTAATTTCTTGATCTTTCTTTTAATAAGGTCACTATATTGTCCATCAACCTCTTTTTGAATACTGTGATATTTTTCCTGTTCAGCTGGAATTGTAAACATCAAATCATTTTTGATACATTAATTCACTGTTTCAATATTCTTAATTAGTTCCATCTTCACTTTTTTGTTCTCATCAATAATACAATTTAAAATCACAAGCCCATATCTGTTAAATATTTCTAACAACTCTTTATGAAAAACACTTCCCGGGGCCACATTTTTAGGATACTTCCAAATCTTAATCCCTTGGGAATAATTTGTTCTGATATACATTCTTTAAGATAACTATTTTCTATGTCTATACTTTTACATTTAAAAATCAGTCTTTGAAATTTATTTAGCTGGTTCTTAAAACTTTCCGTTTCTGGCCCCAGAATAAAGTTTTTGTTCTTAAAATCTGTTGAAAAACTAACCTGGAGCCATTGAGGTCTAGGTGTTTAGAGTTATTCCTAGGACCCAAATTCCATTTCTCTTGCCCAGGTGGAATAGGAGACACGCTACTCATATTAGGGCTATTTTCCTCGTCCCTGTTTCTCAAAATTCTTGGGATTTGATTGAAATATTGTTCATCATTACTGTCAGTACCATCCACTGTGTTGCCAATATTTGTATTTCCTACAGGAGCTATATTTTCGCGCCATTTCACTCCGTGATTAACAGTCATTTCCTGATTCCGCCCCTCATGAATCTTAGACACTAGATGCACCATTGATTCGCTTAGCAGTGTTAGGCGGTCAATCAATTGGGTTAACTGGCCAATCAGTTTCCTTGCTTGGCCCAACCCTTCTTTGTCATTTCTTTCCTCTACTTCTCCACTTGTTTTACCATCCATGGTAAGACCCAATCCACCAAGAAGAACACAAATAAACCAAATGGGCTCAGTAAAAACCAGTAAAGTCCAAAAAAAAGCCCAAAATGCATGGTGAAGCAGTAAAGCGCTGAGAACTATATGCTAAGCCACAAAGTTTATTCCACAAACAGACACATTAATGCTCACAAAATACGTTTTTGTTTTACAGTGAACTTCATCAGATGTGGGCTTGATTGAGCACTCCCATTTAAATAACCCTCCCATTACAACAAAACCAATGAGAAAACAAGAAACCAACTAGTCTCATATTATATTAATTGAAAGAACCCTCGGACCAATTATACACAAAAATACATGGTGTGCATAAAATCCATTTGTATTGCTGAATAGAAATTCAATCCTATCAATTGTTTGATTTCACATACAGGTACATTTAAGATCATTTTAAGAAACAATGTTATAAAAGAATTAATAATGTTTGCAAAATAAAATAAAAACATGCAAAACTGCCTTTACTACAATTATTACCATTAAAAAACATTTTTAAAAAAGAGGATTTGGCTTCATCTTGTGGATTATTTTGGAATGACAAGTTAAATAGAGAAAAAAATATATTGTTAATAGTAACACACTTTAAAAACATTCAAATACATTAAAAGCCATTAATTACCATATTAAAAAACATTTTGACCAGACATTTTGTAAAAATTATCTTGTTAAAAACTTTAAAACTTCACTGGAGGTAAAGAGATGTTAGAAATCAATTAAGTGTGACTAAAAGTCATTGTGTTGGGTATTTGCAATATCACCCTTCATTATTATAGTTTAGCTGCCCTTAACTTTAAAAGGGAAATTATAGATATATGTTCATTCAATCCCGTTTTTTTTATTGGCTTCCAGGGTGATCTGCCACCAGAGCTCCTTATATTCATTAGTCTCTTCCCATAGACTACCCCGTTCATTTTTGTCCACTTTTTCCAAGACAAAAAATAAGTAGTGGGCATTGATACATTCTTGGCGTGTTTATATAAGGCATTAGTGTCTTTCTTGTTCTGTAGATATGTGTGTTCATATATTCTTTTTCTTAATTTATGTTCAGGTTTTCCAATGTAGAATGCATCACATACCTGACACTTTTTTTAAATAAACAAGGCCACTAGTGTCATAATTTATAAATTCTTTACTTTCCAACACCGTGTTTCTACACTCTAAACATATCCACACTGTGAACAATGCCCACACTTAAAAGTTCCTTTCCTCTTTTTTATTCTTAACAATTCCTTTGACATGACTGGATTCTAACAAATTTTTCAGGTTCCAAGAATTTTTGTATACAATTTTAATTTTTTCCTTTTTTATTTTGTCCAGATCATTGAAAGTGTCAAACCTATCCCATTCACTATTCACAATCTCTCTTACCATTGTTGAACCAGCGTTGAACTCTAAAACCAAGGCCTTGTCATAATTTTCTAGATTATCTGTTTTTCCCAATTTGGTGGACGTTTCATCACTATTGTCATTACCTAGAATAGGCTGATATTTTCCTGTCCTACCTTCTATTACCTCTTTTTCCACTTCATCCAATAAATAATCAGGGTGTTTCCTTGTTTTAAACATTCTTCTTAAAAACTCAATTTCTTTGTAAAAATCTTCATTTTTTGAGGTCATCCTGCAGGCTCTTATGTATTGTCCTTTTACTATACTCATGTTATAGTGTCTAGGATGTGCACTATCAAAGTGTTGATATGAGTTAGAATATGTTGTTTTTCTGAAAACCCTGGAATTGAATTCATAATTGCCTTTGTAAATTTCAACATCTAAATACTGTAACATGAAGGATGATATTGTAAACACCCAACAACTTGTAGTCACACTTAATTGATTTCTAACATCTCTTTACCTGCAGTGAACTTTTAAAGTTTTTAACAAGATAACATTACATACACCTGATATGTGATATATGACCTGTGCAATCAAATTCAGTACCAACAAATGTGTTAGTTTTGCAAATGCTGACTGAGATGCATGCAATATGTGGGTTGCATAAGTGTGCACACCCTTAACATGATGGTTTGTTGCAGCACCTGTTAAGTGAACTACAGCAGTCACTATTCCTGGAAGGGGTATACTATCATGGCCCATCTTCACTTGTCATTATTTGGTCACTCCGCCCTACAAATGTCCCCCAACTCTGCCGGATTGCAAGGTCAGCTCATGTGCACAGCCCTTGGAGGTCACACAGTGACCTTCACTATTGCTGTGGAGTCAGGGTTACAACTGGCACAATTCATGACCTTGACTGTGCTCAGATACAGCTATTCTTAATGAGCTTTGGATGTATGCATCAGTTCACTGTTGTGTTTCAGGATGTAATGTTAACATATGCAGTACTGTGGCCCCATTGCATATCATGGAAGAGGTTGGCATGTCAACAAGGGTGTGTACACTCCTCATAGCCACAGTAAGTTTTGAAGGTTGTCAGTGTAATCAGATTTTATTGTTCATACATGCACTTCTGATGATGAGATCTGCAAATCAGAGGTCAGGCATTCACTATTGACATCTGTCCTCATATCATCCCAGGGATTTGACAGACAAACACATAGGGGCTGTGAGCAACAGAGCAAACATAACTGCCACACATATACACATTCAGCAATGGCATGTACACTTGTGAGGTATGCTGCACAGTACATGTCAGGGTGCTGAACAGGTACACAGCAATACTGTGTACATGGGTGCAGTGTGTTCCAGGGGAAGGGGCATCACCTACTAACACTACTCATGCATCACAGAGATGTATAATGTTGGTAACAAGGATTGAGTATAGGTGCAGTGCATGCTGAGTGCCATATGTCATGCATGTTGACTGTTGGGTAATGAGAGGTCTGTGTAATATCTTTGTGCCACCTCACTTGTAAGTGTGTGTGTGTGTGTGTGTGTGTGTGTGTGTGTGTGTGTGTGTAGAGTTAAGCAATGACATACAGGCTTTAAATTATGTTTTTTGTTTTTCCCTCACAGGTGGCGAGGTGGGTCAGGGTCCATCCTGCAGGCAAACTGATGTTAGTGTCCATACAGACTCTGACAATGATGACAGGTATGGTGAGGCACAGGCAGGGTTGTCAGGGGCTGAAGCTGTGCCATCGGTTGACATTCCACTTTAATCCACCCCATCCCCGTACACAGTCACAATGCCTGTACATAACCCATCACCAGTGGCCATAGATGAGGGACAGCTGGCAGGTGGTGGCATGGGACAGGACAGTGTGGTGACTATGGCAAGTGTGTCTGTACACAGCAGCCATAGCCAGATGACCGGTGAGGTACCACACAGGCAGATGTACAGGGGTGTTCATACGAGGGCTGCTGGCCATCATGCCCCTGGCAGACGTGTCACAGCAGGTGTCACCAGATGCATGTTTCGGTTTATCATGGAGGCACAGGCACATATGGAACATTACACCAGACTGAGTCTGAGGCTTCAGAGGGCTACTCTTTCTGCTGTACTTGACAACATCTGTGATCTTGCAGGTGCCCACTGTTATTTTGCAGAGGTTCTGTATAGACGGTTGGGTGAGATGGTGGGAATCCTCGACTGTGCAGTGTCTGTGTTAAAGCATATGGTGGGAGTAGGGTGACTGCCACACCACAACACAGCAGGCCAGGCACACATGGTACTGGCCGGTCCCAACAGGGACGCAGAACCAATGGACCTTTGTAATCATGAGGGGAGAGTACCATATCTGGGCTTCTACCTGATAGTGCCCATGGAACCCCTGGCAGGCACAGTTCTCCTATCCATGGCTGCACACAGTGAACTGTTTACCCTGCCATGTACAGTCTTCAGCTGTCCAACAAACCCCTGTATAGGACAGCCACATGGCAGAACTGTGTGCATACATATACACTCACATCACCAACACAGCTAGGGCACCTCCATACCTACACACACCACATCTGCACAGCCCAGTTGATAAAGAACCCACACATGATGTCAACCAAATGGCTCAGTCTAGGTCTCTGGCAAACTCACAACACACCCTGTGCATATGAGGATACCTGTACCACATCCCTGTCATCCATACCATTGATGCAGAGACATGCTAATATGGTTCTGATGCACAGGGTGAATATACTAATGTTTAGCAATGTAATGCTGTGTAACATGTTTTCAGCTAGAAAGGTTAATGCTTACATGTCAGGGTGCTACTAACACTGACTGATTGTGGTCTCCATAATGTATTCAGTTTGTGTTGTAGGTGTCTATGTGTCAGCAGGATGTTGGTCTGCTGTTGTTTCCTACAAGAGGTATGGCACTGTGGAGACACGTTGACTGTGTCATATCCTGGGTTCAGATGAACGCAAGTGACAGGTCTGTATAACAGAGACTGCATGTGCCACATGGCTGATAGGTCTGAGGGGTGTATACAGGTGAGTGCATGATGGCTGATGTCAGCAGCTCTTCTACTGTGGACAATGGTAAGTGTACTGGGTGGCACACACCAAATGTTTGTGAATGGGATTCCTTACTTACTTACATCTATATTCCAGAGGTGCTATGTCCAATATCATGAGATGGTAAGTAAATATTCAAGTGAAGCTATTTCATATATTATCATATGTTAAACAAGTATTCCAACTAAGCTGTGTCCTACATCATCAGATGGGAAGTATTTATTTCCACTGTGCTATGGCCATTATCATCAGAAGGTAAGTACATATTCCAGCTAAGCTTTGTCTTTCATCTTCAGGTGGTAAGTATATATTTAATTTAAACTGTAAACTACATCATCTGATCTAAGTATTTCTTTTAGCTGCTATATAGGACATTGTCAGATGGTAAGTATATACTCCAGCTGAGCTTTGCTAAACATCATTTTATGCTAAGCTTGCATTCCAGCTAAACAGTGACCTATGTCATCAGAGGGTAAGTACATATTCGAGTTTTGATATGTCTTACATCATCAGATGGCATTATATATTCCAGCTGTTCTATGACCAATATGCTTACAAACAAAATTAATATTCCAACTGAGCTGTACCTAACATCTTCATATGGTAAGTGTATATTCAGCTACGCTATATGCAACATCATCAAATGTTAAATACATATTCCAGTTTTGGTATGTCCTACATAATCTGATGGTAAGCGTATCTTCCAACTGTGGTATGTCTGACATTATCTGATGGTAAGTATATGTTCTATCTAAGCTATGTTGAGCATCATTAGACAGTAAGTATATATTCCAGCTGTACTATGTCCGATATCATCAGATGGTAATTAAATGTTCAAGTGAAGCTATTTCATGCATTCTCATATGTTAAATAATTATTCCAGCTAAGCTGTCTCTTTTATCATCAGATGGTAAGTTCATATTTGAATTTTGATATGTCTTACATCATCAGATTGCAGTTATATATTCCAGCTGTTCTATGACCAATATCTTTACAAAGGAAATAATATTCCAGCTGAGCTGCACCCAACATCATCACATGGTAAGTGTATATTCAGCTACACTATATGCTACGTCATCAAATGTTAAATACCTATTCCAGTTTTGGTATGTCTGACATCATCAGATGATAAGTATATATTCCAGCTAAACTATGTCCAACATCTTCTGATGCCAAGTATATATTCCAGGTAAGCAATGCCCAGCATCACCAGATGTTTAGTATAAAATACAGCTTAGCTATGTCCTGCGTCATCCGATTGTAAGTACATATTCCAGTTTTGCTATGGCCTATATCATCAGATAGTAAGCATGTATTCCACCTATGCTTTGCCCTACATCAAAATATGTTAATTGTGTATTCCAGCTGTGATATGTGTGACATCATCAGATGGTAGGTATTGATTCCAGAAAATTGATGTCTGACATCATCAGATGGTATGCATATTTCCCAGGTGAGCTATGTCTGACAGCATGAGATAGTAAGTATATATTCTGAAGAAGGTATGTCCAACATCATCAGATGATCAATAAACATTCCAGGTATGGTATTTCCTGCATCATCAGATGGTAAGTACTTATTCCAGGTAATGTATGTCCTACATCATCATATGGTAAGTTCATATTCGAGTTTTACTATGTACTATATCATCATATGGAAAGTACATATTTAAGTTTTGCTATGTCCTACATCATCAGATGGTTAGTACATATTCACGTTTTGCTGAAAAGGAATGTGTGAATTAAACAGGGAAGAAGATTTGTTAGATGTCAAGAAAGAGAAAAGATAAAATGGAAGATACAAGGGGAAATATAAAACTTTATTAATGTAAAACAAATATGGCAAGTTGTAAAGTTATGGGCATGTTGAGAGAAAAAGTATTATGTGGCATATAGATAAAGGCAGAAATTCCCTTGGTGAAGGACAGAAAATGCAAGATTAAAGAAAACAATTTAAAGGATGGAGAAAGGTATGGATAGTTTACTTATTGTATCCCTTAACATAAATAGTTTAGTGAACAATATAAGTTAGGAAGTGATTTAATTTGTTTAGCAGATGTAAGCTTCTTGAGGGGAAAAAAAAGCTAGAAATTGATTTAATTTGTTTAGTAGACGTAAGATTTTTGAGGAAAGAAAAAAGAAACACATTTTTGGGTAGGAATATTGTGTGGAAGTTTGGGGTGAAAAGTTGTTTGAGAATAGTGGTTTTGTGTAGACAGGAACATATAACAGTGTTATATAATTTTATTGTTAAAGAAGGATGAATATTTCTGACAGATATCAGAAACAAAGAGATACCGTTAAGTATTGTGGTATATGCATATATAGACATTAAACAAAGGAATAGTTATTTAACCAGATAAAATCCCACATAAGAGTAACTATTATGGATACAATTATGGCAGGATATTATAATTATAGTATGAATATGAAGAAACAAAAAGGAAAGATAATAAAAGATATAAGGAAGATAAATAAAGTGTTAATGGCAGGATAAAAAAAACACAAGTAGTAAGCCCTAAATCCCAGGAAAATGTACATAGACAAGTCCGGAGCCAAGGAACTTAACATTCTTTAATATAAAACATGGTTGTGATTACAATTATTATTGTTTTATATTAAAGAGTGTTAAGTTCTGAAGGCTCTGAACTTGTGTTAATGGCAGGATAAATGAGGAGAGGAAAGAAAGAAGCTTTACATATGTAAGAACTAATGTGATAATGTAAATAGATTATATAATGTATTCACATGTGTTAGAAGAAGTAAACGGATGACAGATTCAGAGAGACTTTAATGATCATGAGGGAATTTGGGTAGGGATAGGAGTAAATAAAGAGGTTATTAAACAAGGAAAAGGTTTAAATTTTGATGAGGATAAATATAATAAAAGCTTTTGTGGAGGAAGTAAACACGTTGTGGAAAGAACAAGAAAAAACAAGATTTATGTACCTAATCTAAGTACAAAAAAGATAAAAAAATGGTATATATAAATAGAAATGATTTTACTGGGGAGAAAAGAAAGTATAAGTTATCAGAAGAGATGATGGTTATGCTATAGATGAATAATGAAAATTATTTTACAAGAGAGAAAGGATGATGCAGACAGCAGCAACATAACAATACAAAGTTTATTAAGGGGACCATTAATATCTGGTATAAGGAGCAAAAGAGGAAATATTACCCTTTTTAGGAAAGACTGTCAGAAGACAAAATGTGATGCTGGAAGAAGTAGGTGGGAAGGAAATGTAATGAAAAGCAGGAGGTGTTACAACAGGAAGTGACAAGCTTAATTGCCAAAAGGTATGAAATATATAGACAAAGAAAAATTGCTTGAAAAGTAGTCTTTATCAGAGGAAGAGAACAAAGTGTTGATAAAAAAAAAAAATTACAGAATTAGAGAGTATGCTGAAATAAGCACATAGAATGAATGGTATAGATTAAAAGTTTTATAACAAAATGTGAAAAGAGCAGAAGAGGATATTTGTGAAAATATAATATGAATTGAAAGGCCATGGGAAGGCCTAAAAAGATTGATTTGAAAGCAAGTTAACAAGGACATTTTGAAGATATAGATGCCTGTGACATTACGGAAAAGTCCGGGGACATATGGATTGTGGGGTGTGATGTAGACAGAGCAATCAAAAAGATTTAGAGAATAAATTGGGGGATATCTTGGAGATACATGCAATGGACAAGCAGATTATGAAATTAATAAAATCAGTTTATAAGAAAATGGAAAAGTAATGGATAGGATTAGAATAACAAAATGGCAAATTAGAGTTGGACCTACTATATATCACCTTGTCAACCATACAGGGATACCAGATGTAAATTAGCTGAGAGACAGGTGTGCAAAGCCATACCCAGACATGTGACATCAATGCCAGCCAATCACAGTTAGCAACTTCACTATTACCTAGAGCACACACACATGCCTAGGCAACAGCCAATATGTGGGTAGTATACTGCATATTGACCATGGATAGTAAGTCTGCAGTGATAGCAGTGGGCTACAGAGGGCATGTCACTCTGGCCATCTGTCCAATATGCACGTACATGTAGACAGTGCACCTCCACCATGTACCCAAATGGACACCTGCAGCACCCATGGTGTCTTCACCTGCAACTCCCAACAGACATACCATGCCTGATAACATGCCCTGTCTGGACAGATGCCACTGACATCAGAGAATGCTGTTAGCATGCTATCAATGTAGGTGCAGGGTAAACATGTTACCCATTACCAGTTCCTGCCACAGGTGGGCAAGACTGGCACATCCAATGATAATCTGTGTTCACAACATGGGCCAGACACCCCAGGTACAGTTCCACATATCACTGTACTTCTATGTGGGAGGTGTGCACATCCCAGACATCATCCATGTCATGGAGTAAGGAACATATACATGGCAAGTGATGCACAGCATTGGCCACACACAATAGACATGCAGGTGACTGGATGGGGGATGCAATACCCACCTGTGTGGGCAGATGCAGAAACCACAGGCCTGAAGCACAATGCAGACCATCGTCATGTGACCTGATGCCAAGGTATACCCATCCCCTACCCTTGTACAGCCTGCTGGCACAGTTGACCACCACACACCCATGCAGACATGCACCCATGCATGTCAGGACTGGCACCCTGTGTGTCCGTGTGTGTATTGTATGGTGCATCTGACCACATCCACACTCACTACAACCCCCCAGAGCATGCTGAAGCATGCAGTTTGATGTCTGATACCTCATCATACTCTATGCCGATACGACTTCCGTATGACCCATAAGGTGCATGTGATACCTGCACATTGATGTGTTGTGGCAATCACATTAGTGATGAGTTGCACTCCTGGCCCTTCCAAGTGTGTCAATGTGTGTTTGTTCCTGTGTGAGTATGCCTGTGCTGATGCTGGCAGCTCTTCATGCAGACAGGCACGTGTACATCACCTACCGTACATCTACTGTATCCTTGTTGCAGATGTCATTCATCATCACAAATATGCTCTGAGTGCTCCACAGCAGGTACCCTATGTGGCACAACCAATAACTGCATTGAACTATGATAGCACTACATATTTGTTGGGGGTTTGATACCCTGTGCTGGTAGGTGTGTGACACAAACATGCTTCAGTTTTACTCCAACACCCCTCCCTGACATGTATTTGCCTCTGTCTGCCTCCCCCACTTCCTCTCTAGTGGATTTGGAGACCCACACATGCTATGCTTAGGCAGCAGCATGTGTATTGTAAGTGATGCTCATGATCAGCTGATGGCCTCTGCACGAATTGCAGCCCTCCCCTAGCTGATTGCATGTGGAACAGCTGTGGTAATAGGCCCATAGCCAATTGCATGGAAACACACTCCAATACCTAGGAACAACATGGTGATGTTGGCCCTTTACAGTCACTGTGTGCAGGAACTCGATCTGTTGTTTGACAAACAGTATCTCAGATGGTTTGGGGATTTACCTCTAACAACATACACTGTGGAAAGAGGGCAACAAACAGGAGGGGGATGTGCCTGACCTGACTACAAACTGTACGTTCTGCTATACTGCATGTGGAGTACTGTTGGTATAACGGTGTTTGTCTGGATATGTCTGTCATAATTGTTGCAATACCTGCCATGTCGTTCCCATGTATATGAGGGGTCTCCATCCGCAGGGTCATTCACAGACTGGACAGTGTTGTGCCTTTGGTTTCATGTGTCAGCTATGGTGCACTTATCTGTGGAATGCAGAAGGTAGTGTGAGGATAGCAGGACGTAGATGGTGACAGCCGGGAAAGTTACTGACATCACATCCCCTCATAGGACATATGGTGCAACAAACCCTGTTACAACAGTATATGTATGAGGGTATAACGGCGACATGTGAATATACTGGCCCTGTATTTGTGCCTCCAGCCACAACTCTGTCAACTTTTGTACATATGTTATGCAGTAGGGGGTGCATATGTTCTGTACTCCATAGTTATTGACAGCATATCTGATAACAAGCCAGTGAGATATCAGACTGATACACGTTATGTATAGTGGAGATTATAATTGAGGACATAGCCTGGCCATTATGTGGTTATGTGTACAGTACTGAGGTATGTGTAAGTCTGGTAATTGTCAACATTGTGCGTATAGTGAATATGTACCTTGGCCTGTGTAGAGACTGTTGTAGATGTCATTGTTCCAGGTCCTGCCCTATCTGATGTTACATGCTGCTCCACTGTAGGTCACCCTAACAGCTTACATGTTTGTAAGGGTGAATACACACATGCCCCATACCACAGACAGGCATCGGCCCACACTGTCTATTGGCCCAGTATATGTAGGGGTGCTGTGTGAGTGGTTCATATGAGGATGATGTAGGTCAGATAGTCCATATACTGTAATAGTACGCTAGCTTACCATATGTGGCTGTGGCTGTGTTCACATTGGTAGTGGTTATGCACTTTCACACAGGTGTCTGTTACTCTGTGATGTGACATGCCTGTTGAGCCTGCTATCTATGCAGGTACATGGGTATCCCCACATGGGAGATGTAGCCCAGTGTTGAGTCAGTCTGCCTGTAGCTAGCACTGTGCTTTGTTACATGCCTAGCACATGACTGTACTTATCCAGTGAGATGACATGTCCAGATACTTACCAAATGTACTTCTGCTGGGCCACCATGACAGTCATGTAGATAGAGGCTGCTGCCATATACATCTGCATTACGTACTGTTGAATGTCTGGTATGCTGTGGGCCAGTTTGTCATTACTATTGTACTACTAGAAGGCCACGGCCTGGACAGCAACAATACCAGACTACCACCTCAGTATAACTGTTTCACAGTTGCATTACACTGCTCATATGGATGTCAGTGTCTAGACGGCTACATGACATGCCATATACAACTGTCATAGTACACAAATATAGCTGTCACAATCATTTATGGGC